>NW_017534677.1:23027-36602 GCF_001853355.1 Bactrocera latifrons
TGTACAAGGAAGCAAAGCAAATGGGTCTGGCAGTGAACGAGGGCAAGACGAAATATCTCCTGTCTTCAAACAAACAGTCGTCGCGACTTGGCTCTCACATCACTGTTGACAGTCATAACGTTGAAGTTGTAGATAATTTCGTCTATCTTGGAACCAGCGTAAACACCACCAACAATCTCAGCCTGGAAATCCAACGTAGGATAACCCTTGCCAACCGGTGCTACTTCGTACTGAGTATTTAATTGAGAAGCAAAGTCCTCTCTCGACAAACAAAAACCAAACTCTAGAAGTCACTCATAATACCCGTCCTGSTATATGGTGCAGAGGCTTGGACCGTGAGAACAACTGATGAGTCGACGTTGCGAGTTTTCGAGAGAAAGTTCTGCGAAAGCTTTATGGTCACATTGGCACCTGGGAGTAGTTTTTTGCTGTGATCACCCGTGATACACTGGCAGCTGGGGGTAGTTTTTTGTTGTGAGCACCGGTGATACACTGGCAGCCAACGTGTTAAATAATATTAATTGTTGATTGTTTGACGGGTTTGCACAACACCACGATAACCGAAGAAAACGGTCAACATGACCTTGATTTTTGAGTGACTTTGCCTCGATTTTTTTGGACTCTGCTCTCTTTTTGGCACGATATTCGCTCGATTGATCGGTTGTTTCGGGGTCGTAAGCATAGCTCCAAGTCTCAGCGCCAGTTATAATGCGTTTCATGRCACCCTGATAGTCGGAAAGCAGCGTTTCACACACTTCAACGCGACGCCTTTTTTCAAAAAAAATTTAATGTTTTCGGTACCAGAGGCCCAAAGCATTCTTCAAAATGATATTGGCTGAGCCTTTCGATATGCCAACTTCATCAGTACGGTCTCTAATTGTTAATCGACGGTTTTTCAACACCAAATCTTTGATTTGTTGAACGTGAGCTTCGTCGTCAATTTAAATTCAAATGTCACCTTATTTTTTGGACACATATACGCTCTAAGAAGAGCGCAAAAGCGAAGTGGGTAATTGCAGGCATGTTCGCATATGTACTTTGTATGTTGTTTGTTAATTTGTAAGAAGTTAGGTTTATGTTTACTATATATATACGCTTTGTTTATGTTGCTGATATGAACATTTGCATAATACAGTAAAACCTCTCTAAAGTTGGACGCCTAGGCGCGCCTGAGATTYATCACTTTTTGTCCAACTTACGCGAGTGTCCATGTTATAARGAAACAATTCTTTTATTATTTTATTGACTTTATTTTAATACAACGTACATTGAATTCAATATATAAGTGTGTAATAGAAAAACAAAAATTAACATATTTTAGAATACGGATATATGTACAACTTATGTTTAGAAAAATATGCATCTATTTCAGTTTGTTTTAGTTTTGATAAGCTTATATTTTGTTCCAATTTCGTTTTTAACTTTACGGGACTCGTAAAAACTCCGGCAGCAAAGTTGATTGATGTGCTGATACATAAAGAATGACTTCGTTCATGTTTGATAAAACTTCTTTTGCAGTGAGAAGGTTATAGTTTTCAGTGCACTCATCTTCATTTTCACTTGAAGCTTGAAGTTCCTTGGCAGATGTGTTTTAAATCCTCTACCACGTTTTTAAAAATAGTTTCATGGGAATCACCCACCTGTTCATGTATATCTATTGATATTCCCATATTTTCCTTAACTATGGGCGATACTAATTCATTCCGAATTTGTTCAGGATAGTTGTGATTTATTAAACTTCCATAATTCAGATTTTCTTGCGGTGGACATTCCAGTAAATCGCGGCAAGGAAATTCAGCATGTTGAAAACATTTTATTATCACAAAAGGGTCTAATTCGTTCCAGGAAGAAACCACCCATCGAATAGCATTAAAAATAAAAATTTTTTTCGACAATTCACATGCATTGTTGCATTCGTGAAGGTGTGTTATCAGAGAAAGCATCATTTTTGATCTATATTTTGTTTTTACATTTTGAATAATTCCTGGTGGAGAGCTTTTATTTCTGCCGTTAGGTTTGGTGGCAGAAATTTTACAAACACATTTGAATATTCATTTGTTAAACTGTGGCTTGTAGCGTTGTCAATGAACGAAATAATTTTTCTATTCTGCTTCTTCATTTGGTCATTGATAGAATTAAGCAAATACTGGAAAATTACACTTGTCATCCAAGCCTTTTTATTGTGAACCTATTGCACAATAAAATTTTTAGTGCCGATTTTATTTCGGTGAAAAGCTCGAGGCTTCGCAGCGTTACCTATAACCAACGGCATTAACTTTTCTCCTGTACTGCTGCAGCAAAACAATACGCTCAGTCTTCTTTTGCCAGTTTACCCCAACAATCCAGTTTCATCCGCATTAAACTGATTCTCAGGTAAATATTTTTTTAAAAGTGTTGCTATTTTTTCTTTCCTATCTGAGGCAGCTTTAAGATCTACATTCGCTCCTTCACCACTTAAAGCTTTAAATTGAATGTTATGTCTCAAGCGAAAAGATTCTAACCACCCATTGCTTGCTCTAAAGTTCTCTATTTGTAACTCAGAAGCCAATAGCTTAGCCTTTTCTTGAATTATTGGGCCACTGATCAGAAAATTCTTAGAAATGCATTTTTCAAAAAACGATTTCACTCCCTCATTTATTTTTTCAAAATCAGTTATATGTGTTTTTCTTTTGCGTTCCGGATCGGGGTTGATTTGGAAACTCCATATTTGATCACATGATTGCAACAACTGATCAAATATGCATAATTTTGTCATAGCTAATCCATGAAATTTAATGCATATGTAGAAGATTTACTTGTAGAAGTCTCCATATCGCTTCACTTCACATTATTACACTTCACACTTTATTCAATAACTTCACTTGTTATTTTTATTTTTACGACCACAGCGAGTTCTGCTCCCATCAAGATACCTCTTGAACATAGATAAATTGATCAGAATCTCTTTTCTTGTTCTCTCGCTTGTCAGCTGGCAGGGCACCCTGATCTGTTTTCTGATCCGGCAACAAAACACAATCAGGGTGCCGTGAACCAGCAGTTAATGAAAAAGGGGGATACCAGTAGAGCAGAGCTATAATTACTTGACGAAATTAGTGTGAAATGAAATTTCATTGAACTGTGCGAACATATTTTGGCAAAATAAATATTTATGTAAATTAATTAATGATTTTGCATTTTAGCATTTATATATGTATGCATTTCCAAAGTGTTTAATTTAGTGTTTTGTATAATTTAATAAATACCCAAGCTAATATTTTTCAGCAGTGGCATCATTAGCAAATGTTATAAAAAATGCGAGTTTTGACAGCTCTCTCTCGAACAAATGAGTCTCGTATCAAGTTATCTATGTCTTGAACTGACTCTGCGAGGACATAGCGCCTAATTATATACGCATCCTTTCATTTCTCTAAAAGTAGCTAACGGTTCCTGAGTCTCTTCACTCTGTTCGCAGAATACGATCAGACCTCACTCAGTAACAGTTTACTATGCTTTTTTGCGCATTTACATTCTATAGTACCGTAATATATGCCGCCAATGCGTCGCCTACTTCAAATAACGTTGTGGCACATACAGTTACCTACAAAATACACAGTGCAACAGCTAATCTGGGGGTGAGAAATTCCAAGTCAGGGTGATGGTACTAGGTCAGTATAGTAAAACCCTCAAAGACGTTCGTATGTGGCGTTCGTATGTGTCAGTTTTTTTATGACCTTTGTTTCCTTATCTTAATGTTTTTTTCGCTTAGTTGTAACATTTTGGCAAAAACAAAAAAATTTCTCACCCCCCAGACAATAATCCCAAAAATGTACCACAAGTATTATTACAAGTTTTAAATCATATACATATTTGCATATATTAAATTTGTATATTTTGCTTTTCCGTGTAATTTGTTTTTGTTTTTGTCACTTCACTTTATATATATTATATTATATATTCACATAAAAACACTGCACTGTTCTGCACTTTTGTTTGTCATTGTTTTGTTTTTTTTTTTGTTTACTAAGTACTATACTATCTATATGTACATATATTTATAGAAATACAGGTATACTTTTTTTTGTTTTTGTTTGCCAGTGCACTTCACTGCACTAGTTTTGTTTTTGTTTAATTTTGTGGTTTGTCTTGTGGCTGTTATTTTATAGTGCCTATCTTTAAGGCTCGAAGGACCATGTTTGTACGGGGGCAAGAAAAAATGCTCTTTTTATTTTATATAAATTAGTTTAATTTACAAAGGTAATTTTGTCATTTTACATTTAATCACATAATATGTAAAAAGAAATGTACTCGACACGTGCGAATGTATTATCAATATCCACGCCGATTGGACAAGGGGTATCCGAATGATGATTAAAATTTGAGCGTAGCGCGCAGGATGGTTGTCAATCAGTGTAAATAAATACTATACGAAAGTTGGTGTCGACGCTACGTAATGTTCAATCCCAAAGTTGATGTGCGATGAGTTTAATACGAATGTGTTGCTATGCATATAGTGTGCGACGAATTGCTTTGAAGGAATTGAATTTCTATACTGTTGTCCATCCTTTTTGTTTAGTGGGTAAAGGTACAGGTGTGGTGAGTTGTGAAGAAGAAGCTTCTGCTTTAGCCATATTAATATGTGCACATGTGGTAGACCTCGTTTCTGCCATTCAATATATATATTCCAATGTACATATGGCACTGGACGTCTCCTAATATTTTTCCTTTTGTTACAACGTTCATTAACTTTTGGACTTTTAATCGAAACACGTGGGAATGTCGATCAGTGGCCTTTTGCCCAGACATAAGCACTTGAGTTATGTCCTGATACGAAGGATTACAGGTAAAGGTTACGAAGGGAGCAGGCCTTCAGTAAGTTCGTACATAAGAAAATGCGTCTTGCGTGTAGTCATGGAGATAACGAACAGTCCCACAAAAGTGGACGGCAAAATAACTATTTTCCCAACGTCAATAGGTCTGATATTATTGTCTGCACTAATCGTATCTTGTAAATGTAAGTAATTTTCATCTCGTAATTTTTTCTGGTTTAGAGGAATGTAACGAATACGTTCGTTCTCTACCTTAATAACATATCTCCCAAGAATTGATGAAAATGTTGACTTGTACGCAGAAGAAGGTTGAAGTCTTGCTCTCGAAACATCATGTAATACGCATAAAAGTCTATGCAGGAAACTTTTCTATTTGGAATTGGTTGTCCCGTTGTTGAATTAATGACTGGAATATTAAAATTATGTCCAGATTCTCCTTTGCTGAATGTTAATGGGTAGGTACTGCAAAGCATCATAGAATCTTTATTGTATTGTCATGTGCCTGTTGTACTATGTCTCGTGGAGAGCTCGGGTCACTAGTAACCAAAACAGCAACTTCATTGACCATCGGTGCATTATTCAACGGCCACATTAATGTTGAAGCTTGCAGTTCTGTGTGTGCAATTAAATATATTTGCAAGTATATCAGCGATTATTCGATCTTCATTCTGCATAATGAAGGTGCTGTACAGGCCCTCAATGAAATACAAACTTATCAAGCAGGAAAATATGTCAGTAGCAATGAAGTGGCATATCGGCTTCTTGGCTTTCCATTACCTGAAATATCCCACTGCTACACATCTTGCAGTACACTTAGAAAATGAACAGCGTGTCTTTCTTGATGAAAATACCTTTGAAGACAGGATTTCATCTCCTTCTAAGACCACGATGACTGCCTTTTTTCACCTTTGTCAGAATGATACTTTTGCAAAGACATTATTGTACTCTGAGGTTCCCCGTTATTATACATGGAACAGTTCAAAAAAACAATGGCGTCGTCGTATTCATGGCACACCTATTCAAAACCAACCTTGGGTTAAAGCGTCGTATGCTCTTGGTCGTGTCTATACCGTACATGTTACGAATTTTGAATGCATTTGTCTGCGCATGTTATTGCATCATGTTAGAGGTCCAATTAGCTTTACAGAACTTAAAATTGTCAATGGTCAGGAAAGTCAAACATACCGAGAAGCATCTGAAGCTCGGCGACTGTTAGAAAATGACAATCATTGGAACGAAACTATGGTGGAAGCTGTACAATGCCGATCGCCAGATAAAATCAAGGAATTTTACGCTACTCTTGTATGTTCTTGCGGTCTTTGTAACCCTCAAACTCTTTGGAATAAGTACAAAGAATACATGGCCGAAGATATTTCACATCAACTGCAGCAAGTACACACAGATATTACTTTCAATAAACTTGTCTAGAATAATAAAAACAATGTTTTTACGAGGGTTGGAAAAAAATTTGATGAGGTTGGAATGATTTTGATAATGAAATTGCGCGAGAGATTCCATAGCACTGCAACATCAAGTGACAGAATTAGTCCCTCAATTACTTGCAGAGCAAAATCATGTTTTCCATCAAGTTTTGCGTATAATATACTCCGTCAGTGGTGGACTCTTCTTTCTCGACGCACCAGGAGGAACTGGAAAAACGTTTTTGGTATTGCCGCGACGCTATTAACCGGCGGTCGTACGGCACATTTCGTTTCAAAATTATGACTGAATTTGGCACAGGAAGATTCGCCCGTCTACAATTTTAGCAAAAATAGTTCACGAGGTAGGATGCTGCGAGAATGCAAGCTTTTAGTATGGGATGAAATTACAATGTCTCACAAGAAGGCTATAGAAGCATTAAAGCATCGTAAAGTTGCAAGATAGTACATATCAAATGGGAGGTATGGTAGTTTTATTAGCTGGTGATTTCCGTCAAACCCCCCCGGTGGTTCAGACGGGGACACCAGCAGATGAAATTCAATCGTGCATTAAATCATCAAGCTTATGGTCGACAGTTGAAAACTGCGCCTGAAAACGAATATGAGAGTGCATCTTCATATTGACGTGGATTGAGGACTTTACGCAGAAATGTTGCTAAAAATTGGTGATGGTTGTTTAGGCGTTGTCGCTGAATTCTACAGTGATGTGGATCTCATTGCTAATATTTTTCCGGAATTGCAACAAAATTTGTGTAGTGATCAGTGGTTGTGTGCGAGAGCAATATTAGCACCAAGAAATGAAATTGTGAATAGGATCAACACTGACTTTTTAAACGAGGTTCAAGGAGAAATGAAGGAATATTTGTCGATGGATACAATTATAGATACGGGACTATGTACATCATATCCTGTGGAGTTTTTAAATTCACTTGAACTATCGGGTGTACCGTCACATAAACTTCAATTGAAACTAAATGTACCAGTAATGCTTATGCGAAATCTAGATGCTCCTCGGGACAGAAAATTGGAACAGAATATACTTGGTGCTACTATTTTAACGAGTGTCGGTAAGGGAAATAGGGTTATAATACCTCGGATACCAATTATTCCCACTGACCTTCCATTATAATTTGAAAGGGTTCAGTTTCCCGTCAAGCTTAGCTTCGCTGTTACTATAAACCAGGCACAAGGACAAACTTTTCAGGTAGTAGGAGTGCATTTAGAAAACCCATGCTTTTCTCATGGTCAACTTTATGTAGAATACTCACGTGTATCTAATGCCTGGAATTTACACATATTTGCACCCGACGGGAAAACTTATAACATTGTCTAAAAAAATAGCCTAGATTAATACTTTGTATTTTATTTTTTTAATTGTTAGAACTCAGAATTATTTATTTTTGTTACGGTGAAATATATTTTAACCTTTGTTGATGCATTTCAATACGAATATTTTAAGGTGTTGAAACTTCATTGTCTGTAGTAATTTTTAAAAATTGTTGATCTCAGCCAAGCAATAAAATTTAGTTATCATATTGACTCATTTCTATTATTATACCCTTACCCTTTATCTCTCAAACTTATTTATTGGCTCCACTGCGGGCRAAGCCGCGGGTAAAATGCTGGTTATATTTGGGGCATTCACAACCTGTCTTAAAGCATCGTAAAGTCGTAAAATTTTAACTTTTTCCACTTGTCTAAATAAAAATTAGGGTTTTCAGATGTCTCTTAAAGTTATAAGTTATAACGATTCGAAAACATAGTATTGAGAATTGTAAATGTGTAAACTCATTTTTGTATGTAATCCAACAACAAATTTTTTTWAACAATTTTTAAGACAGGTTGTGAATACAACAATTATATTTAAAMATGCGAAATCGTGAATGAATTGCAATAAAAGTTGGTATTTTATTATATCTTATTATAATTCATCTATTTTAATAATGACCATATATCAACCACTAAATGAATGTGTTAATCTCTTCTGTACAGAATGATAAGTATTGATGATTTTTAGCGTTTGGTTGGGACTACTTATTACTTACCTCTAATGCGATATCAACTGCAACAAAGTTTACAATGGCTTTGTTAATTTGTATTGCGCTCCACCAATAAGGTGTTTTCCAAACTCCAACCCATTGGTAAACTAACTCCTGAATCAAGGTAAAATTCCCAATTTGCATCAGGTCATTCTCGCTATCAAAAATAAGTAAATGTAAAACTTTTTTTGATTTACTTTCACATTACCTTAAAATTAATATTCCCCAACTGCTTAGCGGCCGTACTGTTGACACTTCGGGTAAAGTTATAATATACAAATTTTCCACCGGTAGCGAAATGTTGAAATATAATGCGATACTTTTATAAATCTTGCATATGTTTTCGCAGATCTGAGAGTTCAATAAAAAATAATTTTAAAAAATCTTTATCTAAATTATCTGTGTTAGTGTTAATGGAAAACCTGTTTCATATCTGGTACATCTCTATAAGTCCTTAAATATATACTTGGCATTTTATCATTTAGTTCTCGTTTACATTTGATAAATTTATTTTCTTGCGTTATCATAAATCCCAAGTTATACGTTGACATTGGACGAGATTTCTCAAACATATCAATAACATATTCCTTATGCCCGAAAAATCTGGAATTGCATTGTAGAATTCAGTATATATGTATGTTATATGTATGTATAAATATAAAGGTTTGTATCGAAAATAAAAAAAAAGCTTTAAAAAAGTAAGGAAAAATGTAACATAACAAAGAGGGAGTATAACGAAATCGTGAAAGTATTCCAAGTGAAAATCATTGTCTACCGAATAAAACACATAAATCAACGTATACATGAAACTAATATAAATACAGTCAAACCTGGATAAACGAAAGTTTAAAAAGCACAACCTCATTCTCGCTTATAGAGGTTTCTCACTCACCCGAGTGTGATAAAATAACAACGTTATTTACTTCCACGCCTATTCTTGAGAAGAAAACAATACAAAAACAATGGTAGGAGTTTCCACGAAAGTTAAGAATGAGTCATACAATAGCAGATGTTTGTAATTTGTTATTTGTTACTGTATGTGTCAATGTATGTTTATTGYAACTATAGCTTCTCCTAAATAATAAATAAATAAAGCTCGACTGTAGAGAACGTATATTATAGAGAAGGTTCAATTGCGGACAGTTGCGTAAACTGTCAATAACCATAAATTTTCTATTAGTGGATTTCACTATTTTTGGCTCGGAAGGAAAAATTTTGACAGTGATGAGGGAACAAAACTGCGCATTTAATGAAAGTTAGACACAGAAATATACAGTGATATTACAGACGTATGTTGGCTTTTTCACTTACACTCGTTTTAAATAGTTGAATTTTTTAACTTTAAATACAAATACCTCAAAAACCATTAGTCAGCGGCAACTATATATATATTTTCTTGATGTATCTATATACATATATATATTTTGTCCTCTATCCGTGCATACCCATTTAACCTGGAAATCGAGGGATGCTATTCTAAAATTTACCCATAAATTCCAAAACAAAATTCATATCAACAAATATAATTCCATATAAACGCATATGCGAAGAGACTAACATGCGGCTGTAGTATCAAAGCAAGCCTCTGAGCATAATTTTAATTCAATGCTCAGCTTCGTTCTCTCATCTCTGTTAAAATTGTTCCTTCCGAGCCAAGAGTGGTGAAATCCACTAATAGGATTTTGTTAGCTCTTAACAGTTCACACGCTTGAATTGAACCTTTTCTACATTATACGTTCTCTGCAAGTAGCTTCACCAGCAATGCCGTGGCATTCCTTTAATGCCATATGTTCAGTAGTCAAAACCAAAAAATGCAATAAGACACGCCAAATGGTACAAAGCCAGAAATTCTTAATGGGGACAGGGTTGCTTTACTGAGCAAAGAGCCTAAAAATGGTTCGAAGGGTACCATCACAGTTGGGATTGCCAATCCTCTCCAAAGTAAGCAATATAATAGACACAAACAATTTTCACATTGTGCCATTGAAAAAAGGTGTGGTAGTTGAAACTAAAATTCAAACATACTGTGAAAAATTTTGCATGGATGTTGTAAAATACTTGTCAAATAATAACAAAATATAATAAAATTTACAACTTTTATCAACTGAAGAGCTCTAAAGGATTAGTAGCATAATAGGTAATTGTAGAAGAAATCACACTGCAAACTATAGGGCTTGTCCTGTATATAAAGGTTAAAACGAAATTGTCTGTCACCATTCAGGCGCGTCATAGCCAAATGGTAAATTTACCGAATATATTGAAATCCCTATACATATTACAAAACCACTAAATCTTAAAGATAATACTATATGTATAAGAGAGTTTTGCAAACGTGAAACACTGCACAAATAGAAATGTTGAAATTATGCTTTTGAATCTTATCCAATGTTTGACACAATTCACATATGTATGTATGTATGTCTATAAAGCAAAATGTGATTCAAGAGATAATCATAATTTCTTTATTCCGGGATTTAGACTCCTTGTTAAAAATCACCCAGATGGAAAGGCACATGATGGAACAGCAGTGTTGTTTAGAAAACGATTAAGCAACCACGTATTAGAATCTCATGCTACAGCGCAGACTAGAGATGAGCGATATTGCGATTTTTCAATATCTGCGGTTTCAGTGATTGCTATTTTTAAATCACTGTGATTTTATATTGCTATTTCGCAACTAAGTCGACTTTCAAATGGAGACCTTTTGTTGTTGTAGTGGCTGATTCTGCCGATTTGACAGTGTTTGGCCGACTGTCGTGGGAACGATGGAAATGTTTTGTCGTTATTGGCGGCAAATTCCCTTTTGGGTCCTGTCACTCGAGTCAAGTTTTTCCGCCTTTCTTTTCACTACATTTGCGCAAATGTTGGAGCGGTTCGGCTGTCTCGAAGTTCCTGACTTATCAATATCTATTGTAGCTTCCGAGTTAGAGGGGGTTTGAATTACAATAGTTGTATGATTTGCTTGTTTCTATTAGTRAAGCAAAAGTTAATAACTTTATATTAAAAAATGTTTAATTATTACATATATACCTTTTGATCTGGTAGTTCCACTGTAGGATATCTATTATGTTTTTTTAAATATGTTAAAGATGTTTTATATGAAATTTTTGATTTGCAGATATTGCATTTTGCATATATTTCGTCTACCACTTCAAACATCTGCCATACTTCACTTYTTTTCCTTGCTATATTTCCAGACATTATTAAAAATTATAAGAACKTTAAACTCAAAAATTCAAACCGCTATGACGAAAAATAGCATATACGCATATGTGGGTATATACAATACCCTGAAGAAAGCTGCTACTTTTCCGCTATTTGCTATTGTGATCGCATGTACTGTGCTATTGAAATGCCACAGTTTCACAAGCTTATTCTGATCTGCTATCGCAATCCCAATTCACAAAATCAAACTGTTATCGCAATACACAGGTTCGAACAGCGATCGCAATTCACAGTTTCGAACTGCTATCGAAAATTACAGGTTCGAACTGCTATCGCAAATCGCAGTTTCGAACTTTCAATCACAGACTCATGCTACAACAATATCTATAAACAAGTAAGAAAGGGCTAAGTTCGAGTGTAATCGAACATTTTATATTCTTGCAACTTGCAAGAATCAAAACCAGGGAAATACTTTAAGGTGTAAAACCAATCACATACAATAGTCAGCCGGATGATTGAAAATTCTGAAATTAGTTATTTACGAGCTAGGCCAAGCTTTATTCATTTTAAGCACAAAACAGTGTTTTATGATTAAAATATACATTTTTATTTTCATTGGGACAACTCATATATTGGGCGATATATGCAGTACAAAGTCACCCGGAAGTTCGAAATTATTCATATTAAGTATATGAGTGCTAAGGAAAGTAATGGCATATCATTATAAGAGAAGGATAATTCCAGTTATATATTTGGTGGTGATGCGGTACTAAGCGAGTCGTTGTTAACACTTCGATGGTCGTTGACATAGACATTGTATAAACCTACAAGTAACCAATCCTTCATTTTTCAATAACACATACGCAAAAATCTACCACAAATTAGGCACTTTATACGGGTTGCCCCAAAATATTCTAATACAAATTAGGCACTTGGTTCGGGTTGCACCCAAATATTCTGCTATTAATTGTCACTTGGTACGGGTTGCCCCCAAATATTCTACTACTAAAACGTTAAAATGTCTCAAATCTGCTATAGTGTGTTGCCGTGTTTGGTTTTAAAATTGATAACTTTAACAATATTTTTATAAAATATTCAAATATTTTTCGATTATTTAAATTCCTAATTATTAAATTTAATTAGTTTTGTCCAAAATATTAATTATTGTATCAATACATTATTAAATGTTTCCAATTTTATAAAAAAAAATATTTAAATAATATTTGTGTAAAAACTATGTATTTGATGTGAGTATAACTCCGCAGCGTTTCTCATATCTTTCCAGACAATCCTGGGGCATAGGATATACTCGTTGTGTACATAAAGAGAACTGCGAACTCTTGTCAGTTGACCAGTGTGAGTAATTTTCTAATAGCTCCCTCAAAAGCGCCTGAGTTACATATTGTATTATTGACCCTATTATTTATGGTCATCACTTTTTGTACTTATTCACTATTCAGAAGTTACATATTCTATTATTCACCCTATTATTCATGGGCATTACTTTCCTACTTATTCAGCAATAATAGAATCACATATCATTATTCTTATTTGGTTCTTGAAAGCGGGTGGACTTATATATTTGAACGGTGCCAACCAATCTCTGTAAATTATATATATATGTATATATATTAATAAGAATATAAAATTCGTGTTTGATTTATTAAATATTATAACTGGCGCAGTCTTTAAACAAAAAAACCTATGTGAATTTAAAGTAAATAAACTAAAGTTAAATTGAAAGAGGCCATCGTACAGTTTTGCGGCATAAGTTTGTGTATATGTGAATTTAAAGTAAATTAACTAAAGTTAAATTAAAAAAAAACAGCCATCGTACAGTTTGCGGCTAAAGTTTATAAGTACAGTGAAAACTCCCTTGGGCGGACACTCACCGTCAGTCAACTTTTGTCCGCCCATGAGAGGTGTCCGCTCAATGGAGTGGGTAGCTATTTTGTAAATTTTTAATTTTATTATGTCCTTAATACTCACCACTTTCAGATTTAATTGCAAAACAATTCATATAACATTGTTCAAACAGGAATTTATGTATGTATTATGTACTTCAAAAATTCATGTAAATTCACATGAAGTAATATATAAAAAATATAAATATTAAATTCATTGCTT
>NW_017534678.1:0-6692 GCF_001853355.1 Bactrocera latifrons
GCTTTCTTCTGGGTGTTACAAACTTCGTGACAAAATTAATATACCCTGTTCAGGGTATAAAGATTTTGGTAACATACTAAAATATTTGTACATATGTAAGTGCCTTATCACATGTGTATGTAGATTCGTTATTGCTTCAAAGTCCACATTGGCATATGTTCCGCGATACCCCTTGGTTTTTGGCTAACAAAAACAAGCAGGATTGCGTATAAAATATATTCAAAGTCCACATTGGCATATGTCCCGCAATACCCCTTGATTTTTGATCAACAAAAACAAGCAGGATTGTGTAAAAACCCAAAGCATAATGCATATGTACATATGTACATGTATATGTACAAAGTGCAGTGATCTCTAAAACGTGCATTCGTTAGCACATAATAAATAAGAGATCCACCTATAGGTATACCCTATAGCGCATTAGGACATAAAATATATATAAGACAAATATATGTATAAAAATAAAACATATAAAATTGTTCCGGTCAATAATAAATAATTAAATGAAATTTAAGCGATTAATTATTTATTTCAGTTCAATACTCTTATTTACCTAAAAGAGTTCTCGTTCAATCATATACATAAATTCGTATATATACGAAAATATTTTGAAATCTCAGCTTATTAAAAGCCATTGGTTTTACTGCTTTTTTTTGAAACTCTTACATACAAAAGAGTCTTCTACTGAACATTTTATATACGAAACTTTTTTAAACATTTACAAGTCTAGTTCACTAAGATGTTTTGATATTATATACATTTTTTTAAATAAGCTCAGACTCAAAGGACTACAAACCAAGTCAGTCACTAAAAGTTCCAAAAATTATTGCAGATGAAAAAAGCCCATGTACACCTGCTGAAGCTACACGATCAAAGCAAGGTTCTACAAAGCAAAAAAAGCTTAAAGATATTTCTTATACAAAATTCATTGCTGAGAGTGAAAGTTTGATACGATACTGCACTCGATTTTCATCTTCACCGATTCAAGATAATTCTGAATCGGTACTAGAGATTAAAAAAGAGAATCTTGACAACTTCTGGACACGTCTCCAAGCGGCATATGACGCAATCGTAGAATCTGACGACTCAGATCTACCAGAAAATTTTAAATCGTCGGCTTGCTCAAAATACGAAAATTGTTTATACCCATTCGAAGAGACAAAAGCCATGATTTCTCCCAGATATATGGGAGTTATGAACAGTGGCCGTCCTTCCGGAACATGTTTACAGCCAAGTACATAAACCATCCTAAATTATCACAAGCGCTATACAAGCGCAGATACAAAACCAAAGGTCAGGCAGGCGAAATAGTCAAACAGTTCGCTCTCAATGACGAAAATTTTAATTTTGCTTGGGAAGCTCTAAAAGCACGTTACGAAAACGAGAGAATACTGGTCGACAAGCAACTGACGATACTAATGAATTTACCAAAAATTCAGAAAGAAACCAGTGCAGAATTTATAAAGCTTCAATCCACGGTTTCAAATTGTTTGTCGGYTTTATCGACACAAAATATTCCCACAATTAGAGGAACTCCCCCCATATCAGTCACAACCCCTGAAGATCAGTATTGTGAGGACTTTTACAAAGCCACAACTACTAGATCAGCAAATGTCAGTACGTCGTACGACTACCACTTAAGCAACAATTTCCTAACACACTCGACTTAGGTCACTCTCGCACCTGTGCAATACAGCAGTTTAAAAAGGGTGAAATCAAATCTGAATATGATGGTGTGTAAGAAGAATACCTCCCTCAAATTCACAGGGTTTCCATTAAAAAAGATTACGGCAAATCACCCAAATATACTCAAAAATATTCCAAACGAAAATTTGTTGGACACGAATTTTCTTATATTAGAAAAGGAAAGTACAACAAAAACACTAAGCATCCAGTGGAATACGATATCGGACCAGTTCTCATACACGACTGAGTCCATATCCGCATTATCAGCCATAACGAAAAGACAGATTTTATCCTCGGTGGCAAAAYTTTTCGACCCCGCAGGATGGCTTTCGCCAATTATGATCCAAGCGAAAGTCTTAATACAAGAATTATGGCTAGATGGAACTGACTGGGACGAACAAGTGAAACCTCTTAGCTTAGAAAAATGGTCCCAGTTCGCAAACAATCTGAATGACATTTCTCAGATTCAAATTCCGCGATGGGTAAACTACTCCCCCGAATACAAAAGCGAATTACACGGCTTCTGTGACGCCTCTGAAAAGGATTACTGCGCTAGTGGAAAAACCACCACATGTATAGAAGACGTATATTTCTAACCGAACGTCTCAAATACTTGACCTAGTGGGATCAGCCACATGGCGTCACGCGCCCCTCAAGGTATGAATTGGCAATTTATACCCCTAAGCGCTCCTCATATGGGCGGTTTGTGGGAATCAGCTGTAAAAAGTTTCAAATCCCATTTCAAATGGGCACGTGGAAATTATAAATTGAATTACGAGGAGTTCACGACGTTATTAAGTCGAATTGAAACCGTTCTCAATTCACTGCCACTCACAGTACTCTCGCAAGACCCCTCAGATTTCACTACCTTAACTGTGGGAACGAATGAAAATTTTCCAACATGATTACAGCCGCCCATGGAAGGACGAATACATAAAGGATCTCCACAAAACATACCGCTGGAAGACTCCTGAACAAGCGCCTAAACTTGGAGACTGTGTCCTCATTCATGATTATTGTCTACCCCCTACTGAGTGGCGGCTTGGCCGCATAGAAAAGCTACATTATGACTCCGACGGTCACATACTGGTCGTGGATCTCCGTACGTAAACTTAACACTAGCCAGACCGCTCGTGGAAGGCTTTTTACCAACCACCGACGACCGCGAATCCGAAAACCGAAAAAACCAAACCGACAATATCACGATATAATAAAATCACTAAATTTAGCACTAAAATGAGAAATACGCCAATAACAAATCGCTAAAACATACTGAACTGTCGAAAAATAACAAAGAAAACTAACCAAAACGGTCTTTCAATACGACGACCCATTCATGCCGCACATCGTGGCACGATGGCCCATATCTCATTGTATGATAGATTAATACTCAACAATCTTCTCTATACAGATTACTATGGATGTAGATACGCCAGTTACAAACACGTCAACCGCTCGGGCAGCTACCAATGCGCCACGCACCGGGCCTACACCAGCGCCYCGAACTATGGTTGCAGCCGCCCGGCCCACACATACACACCATACTCAACACGACCACACCATATATATCAACCACATCATACTCGCCATATTCACCATCCACACCTCACACTCAACACACCTGCATCATATACACTACATACACGAAGACACGGGACAAAAGGGACTGAGGGACGGCGCCGAGGCTTTTTCTGGATCGATCCGTGCGCGTATACTCAACCGACCAATAGTTCACCCTTTCATCAACTTTTTTCGAACCACATCGACGCCAATAGCATTAAAGGTGAGTGTCGTGAAATTACTCGTTTAACAAATTTTATTTTATTTATTTATTTGTTTATTAAATGAAAAATAATGATACAATTATTATCTTACAGAGTAAGAAGCACTAGCTGCCAGGGCTTAGGGCTTACTGCTCTAATAAAACTATATTGTCTTAGAATATTAATATATTAGCCAGTAAAAGGTAAATATGAGATCAATATTACCGTCAGTACAATTATTAAAATAATTGATGTTTGTAAAGAAGTTATTTGGATCTAAGATAACTTACAATTAGGGAATTAAATTAACTTTCTAAGACCAGTTTTGTACCAAAATTCGGCTACCTTGTGGATGTTTTCTTCAGAAAAAGCCTTCAGCGTATTTGAAATGGGTTGGTCATCAAATAATGCGTTTCTAGTTGCACTAAACCTAGTACATTCATMGAGAAGATGTTTTACTATAAGCGATGGATAAGTGCAGAATGCGTAGCGTAGCCCAATCCGAAGTCGAGTAAAAGCAATAATGTCATTTTCTCGGCAGATGGGCGGAATATGTGGCTGCATGCCAGTTGTATTGAAGTTCGAGTAACAGGTTAGCACACTGTTCCAAGAATTTGTTTTCTGTTCTTTACGGAAGTTATTGACGAGTAGGAAGATATATTTCCTCACTATACAATTGAAGGTAAATAATGGCATTTTGTGCTTTTATTGGGGTGCATTTAATTGTGCTGTGATAAGCATCATTGTACTATATGATAGCTTTAAAAATTCTTTGGGTATTTGGTAAATTATGCTCAAGATTTAGAGGCCAAATTTTTTCTGTGATTGTATTATTTAATCTTTCCAGTGTGACTATTCGGTTTAGTTATGTGGTAAAAGTATTCCCTCTCTTTTTAAAAAATCTTCAATATTTTGAGCCCTAAATTCATTGTCGAACACCATTTTCTTTGACTCTCCTTTTATGGATAAAAATTGTTGTAATTGACTTATACTCGTAATGGTTCTGCTATTCCTGTCCGTAAGTAGTAGACATTTAGCATGTTTTGAAATTTATATATGAAGATCATAAATGAATGTTTGCTATTTACGTAGGTATCAAAATGAATTATTTCATTAGTAGTTTTGGGTGTTTCAGTAACAAAAAATTTGTTTTTATAGGATTTCGATCATATTTGCCGAATGAACATGTATCGCAATTATTTATTACCCAATGTATTTGCTCCTTTATATGAAGATTATATAATTTATTTTTAATTTTTCGTAAGTGGCTATAATTCCACAGTGACCACTTTCAGTTTTATGAAACATTGGAATTTGTTTTCTTAATTCTTCTTCATTGTCATCGTCTTTTGCTAAATAAGAATATTTGACAAATTTCACGTTAAGGTTAGATGCAAATTCTTCGTCAATAATTTTATGTACTTTGTAATATTCATGTTCGCTAAGATGCAAATATATACCTACTTTTCCTCTACATACTTCTCTTCTAATATTCTCGCAACAAAGTTGTCAAAGAGAGTATTATAGTTTTGTTCACATAACGGTTGTTTGTAAGTCCTAAAACTAAAAKAGTTAGATATAGGGTTATATATACCAAAGTGATCAGGGTGACGAGTGGAGTTGAAAGTCTCTCTGTATATACGTATTTCCTGGCTCTATAAGAAGGCTAAGTTCGAAGATGGGCAAAATCGGTCCACTGCCACGCCCACAAAATGGCGAAAACCGAAAACCTATAAAGTGTCATAACTAAGCCATAAATAAAGATATTAAAGTGAAATTTGGCACAAAGGATCGAATTAAGGAGTGGCATATTTGGACGTAATTTTTTGGAAAAGTGGGCGCGGCTCCGCCCCCTACTGTACATATCTCGGAAACTACTATGTCAACCAAACTCTACAGAGTTGTTCCATTCAGGCATTTCCATATACGGTTCAAAACTGGAAGAAATCGGATAATAACCACGCCCACCTCCCATACAAAGGTTATGTTGAAAATCACTAAAAGTGCTTTAACCGACTAACAAAAAACATCAGAAACACTAAATTTTACGAAGAAATATCTACACCCAGGCTTTCTTTAGAAATTGAAAATTGGCGTGGCGTCGCCCATTTATGGACCAAAAACCATATCTCAGGAACTACTTGACTGATTTCAATGAAATTCGGTACATAATAGTTTCTTAACACCCTGATGACATGTACGAAATATGGGTAAAATCGGTTAACAACCACGCCTTCTTCCAATATAAGGCTATTTTGAATTCCAATCAATGATGATAGCGGAATAAAACTTTACACAAATACGGTATTTGATGCGAGAGTATAAAATGTTCGGTGATACCCGAACTTAGCCCTTCCTTACTTGTTCCCTTTAATGTATCCTATGCAAAAATTATATTCGCCCAAACTCACAAACCATCTTTGAAGAACTTATGTCCTTCCCAGGGTATTTTGTCATTAGCCATTTCAATGGTTGGTGGTCGCATTTCAAATCAAATTGTCTACTAAAGACATAAGGCATAAAATATTTCACGGCCTATACTATCGCTAAGAGTTCTTTTTCGATAGAAGTACAATTTGTTTCATGATTATTTAGTGTTCTTGATGCATATGCAATAAGGTGACCATCTTGAGACAGAACTTCTCCTATTGCGAAATTATTAGCATCAATTGTAATTCTAAATTGTTTATTAAAATTAGGATATCATAATATAGGTGAATTTGTAACTATATCCTTTAATTTTTCAAACGCTGCAATAAAGTGTGGGTTGTTATATATATTTATTGTTTGTCCTTTTTTTAGATATTGCGTCATAGGATGTGCATTTTTTTAATAATCTTTAATAAATTTCCTACAAAATCGTGTCATTCCTAAAAATGATTTTATTCTTTTTGGGGTAATATGTATATTTAGGTTTTGCATGATTTTAACTTTGGCTGGATTTGGCTTAATTCCATCTAATGTCAAAATGTTTTCCAAAAATTGAGTTTCTTTCTTGAAAAATTCACATTTGTCCACTTATATTTTTAACTTTTCTAGCCTTAGAGYTTCGAATATTTGCTTCAATTAAGTTAAATGCTCTTCTAAAGAAGTGCTAAATACTAAAATATCGTCCATATATACTGTGAAAACTAAATATCTATGCAGAATTTAGTCCACACAACCCGTAAAGGCCCACCCTATTCTTCACAACACAACGGGAAAACCACGCCACTTCTAGAAACACAAGAAGCTGAAACAACA
>NW_017534678.1:7222-12472 GCF_001853355.1 Bactrocera latifrons
GTCAACACCGCCAGGCCACCGTCATTGAAAACCGACACGAGCGCCGGCAGAAATAGTCGAGCGTGGTCATCGTAGCACGGGAGCGTCAACGCACGCCGCAGGATATCGTCAGCGGAGCCTACGCTGGCGCCGGCAGAAATAGCCGAGCGTGATCGTCGTGGTACAGAGCAGCAAGTCGTCTAGACCCCAGAAGCACAGCAGAGTGGGAAACGGTATTGCCCTAACAGGAAACACTGAACCGTTACCCTGACAGCACTTTCCTCGGGCGGCGACATTACAACGCGGGAGATGATTTTGTAACTTAAATTAAAATTAGATTATAGAATAGGATAAAGAACGATTCGCAGAAGAGCCCCAGTGTTTACAAATTTGTTGCAACGAACCCTGGACACTGCGAGTTTACCTCAGCAATTTATAATTGTAAGAAGCAGCAGCAGCAAAAAGCTTCGTTACAATTGGCGCCCGAGCAGGGACCCTGCGGATCGTATAATATCAGTAAAACGTTTAATATAGAAATGGCAGATCTCATGTGGTTGAACAATGTGTCCAAGGAGCATTTAATCTCCTTCAAGCAGAGTCTGGGAGTTGACCACATAGGCACCACGCAGGAGATTCGTAAGCGCATAACTATATTGGCAGCCAAGGCGCACGAAGACCCCGAAATAGAGGAAAAATTTTTAAAAATGGAAGCTGCATACAAAACAAGTGAGATCGCTCCACGAGACGAAAGCGATCAGAAGAAAACATTTCCACCAGAGCAAGACAGTGGGACCGCGAGCACTTTCGCGGAATCATCACATCTACAGCCGCCACCAATGAGCACGTTACTTCAACAGAACCACATGGTCACATTCGCACCTATCATCGACCAGGTGAGGAAGTGGTCCGTGAAATACGACGGTGGGCGAGATCCATTAGCGGTTGTCGATCAATTGGAAGAGCTCTCCGAAGTTTACATGAAAAACATTGACATCCTTCCGAGAACCATGCCCGAATTACTGTGCGGTATCGCAAAAATAACGAACATTGGAAGGGTTGGACCACTTTCAAAAAAGACTTTCTGCGTTTCTTCTTACCAGAACGAGAAAAATACAAGGACTACGTTCTGGCTATGCAGAACTTAATGCTACACGCTGGGTATAATCCGAAGGAGCGACTGGAGAGAATTTTTCAAAATAGTCACACCGATTATCTGCGCTACATTCGGCGGCGAGACTTCGAGACGCTAGCCGAACTTGTCACTCTGGCAGAAAAGTACGAAGGGATATATGAAGGACAACGACGAGGAGTAGAACCACCTAGTCGTGAGATGACGAGACACATCATAGGTGACCACGAGGTGAGAAACTGAAGTAAGCCGTTACTACGTCCACCACAACACCACGCGTTTCCCCAACCTAACACYACGGTAGATGCGCATCGTCAGCAACCATCTAGGAGCAGAGCCTTATGCCGGGAAATGTATGCTTGAGATGTGGCCAGGAAGGAGACTATGCTAGGAGATGTCGTAATCCTAGGAAGCTTTTTTGCAAGGAGTGTGACCGAACGGACGTGCTAACGAAAGAATGTTGTCATCAGCAACAGCGAAACGACCAAGGGTTTCGCCAAAGACCAGTAATTATGCATCAGGAGCGTGGCCGGCTATACGCCCTAATCACGCTTGCCGGAGAACCGGCGGAAGCCGTCTTTGACACTGGCGCCTCGAAAAGTTTCATATCACTACGAGTTGCAGAACGTATGGACGCAACCGGGAATGGTAAGAAGGTGACCGTAGCTATGGAAATACAGATGGCCGATGGCACCACCAGCAAGATTTTCGACGCCGTGGAAACCAAACATTCAACTCGGACAGACATCGCTAAAGGCAACGTTACACGTGATTGATGACGTCATACTCGGATTGGATACACTGGGGAGCATGGGAGCTACAGTATCCTGCGGAGGTCACCAGGTAGTGCTGAAACCGTCAGATGCTCATCAATCGACGGCCTCCCGCAACCTGTCATCAGAAGCCGTAAGCAACGTGATCACTATGACCGACGACCGGCCCATCAAGCAACGATATTTTCCAAGGAA
The DNA here is from genome assembly GCF_001853355.1 of Bactrocera latifrons. Lineage (NCBI taxonomy): Eukaryota > Metazoa > Arthropoda > Insecta > Diptera > Tephritidae > Bactrocera > Bactrocera latifrons. The sequence goes on from NW_017534678.1 coordinate 9,299, forward strand.
CACGGCGATGCAGACCATTATAAACGCCGAGATCGACGAGCTGCTGTCAAAGTGATGTATCAAGCCGTCTCACAGCCCACATAGCGCGCCGATTGTATTGGCTCGGAAGAAGAACGGTAAGTGGCGTTTATGCGTGGATTATCGCCAACTCAACGCCCGATCCGCACCCGATGCATACCCCTTACCTAGGATACAGCACATACTTGACAAATTGAGAAGAGCAAGGTACATTAGTAGTCTGGACCTCAAGAACGGCTACTGGCAGATACCTTTGGAGCAAGGCAGCCGCCCATATACAGCCTTTACCGTACCTGGGCGTAGCCTATTTCAATGGCGCGTCATTCCATTTGGCTTACATTCGGCACCAGCGACGTTCCAAAAAGTACTCGACCAGATCATAGGCCCTGAAATATAACCGCACGCCTTCGCTTACCTCGACGACGTAATCGCCATAGGCTCTACATTCGAGGAGCATATACAGAATTTACGAAAGATACTGCTGAGACTACAGCAGAACAACCTTCGAATTAACCTTGAAAAGTGCGAATCTTTCAAGATGTGACTCCGATACTTAGGTCACATGATCAGTGACAAAGGCATCCACACCGATCCCGAGCGAGTTGCAGCAATCCAGGAGCTGAAGCCCCCAACTAACGTGAAAGAAGTACGTCAATATCTTGGGATAGCCTCCTGGTATCATCGCTTTGTACCCGACTTCGCAACCATGAGCCAGCCGCTCACAACTCTATTGAAGAAAGGGAAACATTGGAAATGGGGATCTGCACAACAATCGGCATTTTAAAGCATCAAGCAAAAGTTAACGGAGGCTCCCGTCCTAACATGTTCGTATTTCAGCCAGACATTGATTTTGCAGACGGACGCTAGGGTGATGTGCTCACGTGGAAGGAGGCGAACGCGTAATAGCCTACGCCAGCTGAAAATTAAACGATGCAAGAAAAAATATTCAGCTACCGAAAAGGAGTGCCTCGCCATTGTCTGGGGAATTCGGAAATGACACCCTACCTAGAGGGATATGGATTCAAGGTAATAACCGATCATATGTCACTGAAGTGGCTGAATGCCAGCGAGAGCCCTTCAGGTTGTATGGCACGATGGGCTGTAGAATTACAGCAGCACACCTTCGACATCGTGTATCGCAAAGGGAAACTTAACCAAGTAGCAGACGCACTATCCCGACAGCCGCTAGAGGCCATAAGACAGGCGACGACGATGAATCCACAATGTAAATGGTGGCGAAAGCAAGTAGAGGAAGTACGCGCAAACTCCGAAAATTACGCGAATTACATGGAAAAGGATGGCCAACTTTATCGCCAGATTTCGTGTCGATCCCAACATGAAGAGGCTGTACCCTGAAGAAGAGAATAACGATATACCTAACGCCGGGCACATGGGCATACGCCGGACAGTAGCCCGAGTCGGCTACCGATATCCAGTGTGAGTCCTGTCAGAAATACAAGGAAAGACAGCAGAGACCAGCAGGGCAGATGCTTTCACAGGTGGCACAAGAAACATTTGCCACGGTCTGCCTTCACCCCCACCAGATATGGGCAGCAGATTCCTGGATGAGGGGTAAGGCCACAACAACAACCAAGACAATTGAAGGACCCTAAGGAATTTTGTTTTTTAATTTTATACATTGAATTAAAATATATTATTATACACTGTTAAGGTATATTATAAAAAACCCAAAAAATTAATTTATATGGAAAACAAAAAATTGAGCTCTACATACATATACAGTGACTCCCACGTCTAACCGGATGCGTGCAATGATGACACCCTCCAATCATACAGTGAACATCTTAAAAATGTTACATATGATAYCTCAAATTAAAGGAAATATCTTCTATTTTTTTCGGAAACTTAAAAATAGTAATAAATTCATTCACTGCGTATAATTTACAGAAATAACTTGCAACATACAAAACTCGTTCCACACAACTAACCGGAAAATTATAAGAAGTAACCTTCTACAAGTCACGGTACTTCTGATCGTTGTGGAATTACACTAGAACAAACACTGAATATTCTTTTTTGTTTATTAGTGGTTACCGGTAAGTCTGTGAGTAACGACAATATGACGCCCCCGCGTACTCATACTCGTACTGAAATTCGGAAGATATTTACTCAGTTACGGGAAGAAGGAAAAAAGGTGGGTTAGTAATGGTTTGAACGAGCAACCYGCATTTAGTGCAAAGTACTATGGATCATTTCCAATATGTCGACATTTTAAAGGAAAATTTAAAGCAGTCATGTGTAACATTGGGAATTAAAGACATTTTATATTTTACCAAAAGAACAATCCGAAGCCCAAATCGGCGATTGCTCATRCTTGGTTTATATACAATTGCACTTATATACTGGGTACACCTGCCCAATCCTCAGATCTGAACGTTATTGAGCACGTATGGCAAGAAGTCAGTCGAAAAGTGTACCAAAGACAGTACTCCAATATTGCTGGGCTCAAAACGGCTATTTTGGAGGCTTGAAAGGCAATACCACCAGAATTTTATCAAAAACTTGTCGCCTCTATACCAAGGCGACTAGAACCATTTTCATCTGTAAAAGGATATGCTACGAAATAGAAGTAATCATTAGATTTTTAAAAAATCCGGTTAGTTGTGTGGAACAAATTTTGTATGCTGCGAGTTATTTTTATAAATTTTATGCAGTGAATAAATTTATTACTATTTTTAAGTTTCCAAAAATAAAATTTTTACTTTATGATTGGAGGGTGTCATCATTGGCAATGCACGCATCCGGTTAGACGTGTGAGTCACTGTACTTAAAATTTTAAAGTTTTTCTTTTTTAAGCCAAATGACCATTGTAAACACAGATGTATATATACTTTTAGGAGCAAATCTTAGATTTTTTTTATATCAAATAACCTTTGTAAATTAAATTTTGTTTTCTAATTTAAATAACCATTGTAAATTAGCAATGAAATTAATTGAATTTTGCACGGAATGCAAAACTCTCCGAAGTGGGTGGGGAGTGTGAAAACTAAATATCTATGCAGAATTTAGTCCACACAACCCATAAAGGCCCACCYTATTGTTCACAACACAACGGGAAAACCACGCCACTTCTAGAAACACAAGAAGCTGAAACAACACGAATGCAGTAAAAGCAATACAACGGGATAACCACGG
>NW_017534678.1:13047-14603 GCF_001853355.1 Bactrocera latifrons
GTCAACACCGCCAGGCCACCGTCATTGAAAACCGACACGAGCGCCGGCAGAAATAGTCGAGCGTGGTCATCGTAGCACGGGAGCGTCAACGCACGTTGCAGGATATCGTCAGCGGAGCCTACGCTGGCGCCGGCAGAAATAGCCGAGCGTGATCGTCGTGGTACCGAGCAGCAAGTCGTCTAGACCCCAGAAGCGCAGCAGAGTGGGAAACGGTATTGCCCTAACGCGAAACACTGAACTATTACCCTGACAGCACTTTCCTCGGACGGCGGCATCACAACGCCGGAGACGATTTTTGATTTAAATTAAAATTAGATTATAGAATAAAATAAAGTACAATTCGCAGAAGAGGCCCAGWATTTACAAATTTATTGTAACGAACCTTGGACACGGCGCGTATACCTCAGCAATTTATACTTGTAAGAAGCAGGGGCAGCAAAAAGCTTCGTTACAATACGACGCATATTTTATTAATATGTTCGTTAAGGACTGTATTCATCAATCTTTGAAAAGTTGATGGAGCATTTTTTAATTCAAATGGCGTTCGAATAAATTCGTAATGACCAAATGGTGTTGAGAAGTCGGTTTTTCTTCTGTCTTCCTCTCTAACTGAGATTTGGTGAAAACCTTTGGCTAAATCCAGGGTTGTGAAGTACTATGATCTACCTAGTTTGTCTAGGATTGAATTTACGAATTGGAAATTTGTCATCTACGGTAAATTCGTTTAATTTTCTGTAGTCGATGACAATTCTATATTTCTTTTTCTCGGAATTTCTACTTTTTTCTCTACAATTCATAAGGGACTATTATAGGGTGAATTGTTTCTTTAATTATTTTCTGTTGTAGCATTTCTTCAATTTGGCATTTTATCTCTTCTTCATAAATTTAGGATATCTATAAATTTTGGAGTATAAAGGCTTACAATTTGTTGTTATAATTTCATGCTATACCTCATTGGTGCATGATAGTTTATCTCTTTCTTTAAAGAAAAGGTTTTCGAAGTCATTSAGCAGCCTTAAGGTTGCTTGATGTTCTTCTTTATTCAAATGAGAAATATTGAATTCATCTTTTAACAAAATTATCTGTTGAGTATGCCCCAAATTGCAAACATTCTCTATGTACTGGGAATAATTAAATTTTTCGAAATAAATTTTGTTATTTTTTTAAATTTCACCGTAGTTTTCCGCACAATTAATTTTTGCTTGTAAAGGTTTTAAGAAATTGTGGCCTATTATACCAGAAAATTTTGTGTTTGAAAATTTCAATAGTTTCCATTGAAGGCTACCAAAGCATCCAAATCCTTTTGGAAACGGTTTGGTTACTACACTTTTTATTTCATTTACCCCGTTTAGAGTTTTGTATATTATAGCATACTAGAGGACCCCTCCAGGCTTCACTGTAACTGAAGCATAGATAATACTATTACTACCATATATGTGATTTTTATACYCTCGCAACAATGTTGCTAAAGAGAGTATTATAGTTTTGTTCACATAACGGTTGTTTGTAAGTCCTAAAACTAAAAGAGTCAGATATAGGGTTATATATACCAAAAT
>NW_017534678.1:16838-24941 GCF_001853355.1 Bactrocera latifrons
CATTGCATGAGTTGATCGAAAAGTTTACATTCAAATTGCCGGCCTAGGTCCGAAGTTATGTCGACAGGAACGCCAAATCGCGATATCCAACAGCTTATTAATGCCTTGGATACTGTTTTTGCGGTGATATCTGGGATAGCGAATGCATCGGGCCAACGTGTGAAACGATCGATGACCGTGAGACAATAGCGGTTGCCGTCGGAAAGTCGGAAGGGTCCGACAATGTCGATATGCACGTGTGAAAACCGTTGTCCGGGGCATGCGCGGAGTTGAAACAGTGAAGAGTTGTGCCGGATGACTTTGTAGCGTTGGCACTGAATGCACTGCTTGGCGAATTCCCGGCTATCTTTTTGTATTCCGGGCTATACAAAGCGTTCAGTCATCAGTTACCCTCGTGCCTTTGTGAGATATGTTGTGTGTTGCGCAGAGAACTGTTTGTCGGAATCGTTTTGTTATGAACGGGCGTAGTCGACCAGTTGAAGTATCGCAATAGACTTTCTTAGTGCTAGAGGGGATAATAATACTGGTTAGTAGAAGCGARTGACTAATTTTACCTTCTAAGTATGACTTTAACTCGTCGTTGTTTTTCTGATCTTCAGCCAAGTCATCAAAATTTATTGGATCGGTTGTTATGGCTTGGATTCGAGACAGCATATCTGCTGTAACATTTTGTACCTCTGGTACGTGACGAATGTCTGTCGTGATCTGYGCAAGAAAATCCAATTGACGTGCCTGACGATCAGATGCTTTGTCTAGTCGTTGCCGAAAAGCATAGATTAGCGGCTTGTGGTCGGTGTAAACGTGGCAATTTCTTCCTTCAAGGATGAAGCGAAAACGACGGACGGAGAGAAATATCGCAATTATCTATCGTAGGTACTGTACCGCTGTTCAACTTTTGTAAAAAGGCGTTGAAAAAAACCTAAAGGTTGAAGTGATCTATTGGAAATTTGATATAGAGCGGCGCCTGCAGCGTAGTCAGATGCGTCGACTCATAATGAAAGAGGAGCGTTTAGGAGCGGGTGCACCAGAAGCGCGCAATTGGCGAGGTCTTCTTTGCAAGCCTCAAAGTGCTTTATGTTGTCGTTCGTCCAGTTCAGTGGCGTTTTGTCGTTGCGCTTATTTCCAGAACACATTTTGAAAAGAGGTGCTTGGTGCGAAAGTGGGTTTGGAAGTACCGATCTATAAAAATTTATCATAGCTAGGAATCGTTTAAGATCCTTTTCAATCGTAGGAGTTTGAATAAGCGAATCACTTCAATGCGGCTGGGCAGCGGCTTGATTCCATCCTTCGTGATTAAATGCCCTAAGAAATGCAGCTCTGATACACCAAACACTGATTTGGCTACGTTTATTGTTAAGTTGCGTTGGCGTAATCGTTGAAAAACTATACGAAGATGTGCGCGATGTTCCTCTGGGGAGCGTGATGCGACGCATATGTCGTCCAGGTAGGTGAACACATTACCTATACCGCGGAAAACTTCGTTGATGACTCTTTGGAATGTTTGTGCCGCGTTGCGTAACCCAAAGGTCATATGCGTGAATTCGTACAACCCAAAAGGAGTTGCGATGGCAGTTTTACAAATGTCTTTGGGATCGATTGGGATCTGGTGAAAGGCCTTCTGTAGATCGATTTTTGAAAATATTGAATTTCCAGCAAAAATATTACTGAAATCGTGCAGGAACGGCAGAGGGTATTTGTCGGGGACTGTTACCGCGTTAAGCGCGCGGTAGTCTCCACACGGTCTCCATGACCCGTCGGCCTTGCGCACCATATGTAATGGGCTAGCCCAATTACTGCTGGATGGCCGACATATGCACAGTTTCATCAACAGCTCGAACTCAGCGCGCGCTGCCGTCGGCTGGTCGCGTTATATCACTAAACTCTCGCAGCGAGTTTGAAAAATCTTGGGCTGAACTTATGGTTGAAATGTTTGATACATTGATTAATTTAGTTTTAATTTCGTGCCATGTTGGGTTGTCGCCTAGTTCTTGTATGTGTCTTCCTGCATCTCCTAGGATCTTTTCGTTAGCTTTATTATCATCGCCAGGTTTATCAATTGGTGGTTGTTTTGTTGGCATAATTTGATGATGGCTTGCACTGATTTTATAAACGCCATTATATTATGCCCCTTGTCCGAACACCTCAGCTGTCTAAATTGTAGTAACAGCTCTTTCGTGCACTTGATTTGCATATTACAAATGAGTAGTCACTCCGGCCATCTGAGCCATTTGTTGCTCCTGCTCGATTACTTCTCCCCCGTTTCCTAAATTTCGGTTGACATCAAATCGATCTCATCTTGTTTTTTTTTTAGAAGATTAACTCCACTGTTATTTAATTAAAGTGCATAAATTTTATATATTTACACATCGACTTAACTTTGAACTTTTTATTATTTATTCACTTTCCCGATAGGTAAACTTTTATTGTATTTCTTAAGAAACACAACTCCATGACCGCGTTAATTATATGTTTTATGAAAGGAAAGGTCATAAGTTTTTTTAATTTTTAAAAATAATTGCATGTCTTTATTCTTTCAAGTTGGTCTTAAGACTAATTTTACAACATATTCATTATTAAAATGAAACCTTCAATATTGATTAAAAAAAGTAAATGTAAAGAAAATTATATATGTAATCTCAGTCATCGACTATCTCTCGTGCCGTAAAGACGCCTTTTGTTTTTCGCTTACGCAGTGCTTTTTTTAATTCGTTTTTCACCGCTCGTGAGTGCTTTATTTCTTTCATTATTCGTATTTACATTGCTCACTAGTATTCTAACCTCAAAAACATAAACTTTTACACGTGTATGATGACTCCGAGGCCACCAAATATGAGGGAGAATCGCTTCTCTATACTTGATACGGGACCTTAAAGAAAAAAACGCAAACCTTCAATAACTGTTCAATTAGAAGATTTCTCATTTCTTTCTGAAAATAAAGCAGACGACCCAAAATTTATTGTGATTGAAGCTACTGATCTCTCCAGATCTATTACATCCTACTCATGTTTCGCAATACACCATGCCATTAAACAAATTAGCAGTGAAGTGCATAACATATCCACTCTTCGTGATGGAAAAATATTGCTTCTGGTAAAGAAAAACAAAATAGCCGAAAAATTTCTAAGGGCAAAATAATTGATAAGCGCCTGTCCTATATTAGCCACGCTACACGCATAACTCAACCAAGTGAAAGGTACCGTATATGCTCCTTTTCTCAACAATGTTGCAGAGGAGGATATCATTAAAGAATTATCCTGCCATGGAGTGGTTGAAGTTTATAAATTTAAAAAATATATCGATGGGAAATTATTACCATCGGGAGTGGTCTTGCTCACTTTTAATCTTTATAATTTATCCAACAAAATCGATATCGCCTGGTGCAAAGTATTAGTTCGCCAATATATACCCCTCCTCCTCTCTAGGAAAACTGTTCCCTCCCTCCTCATTCTCCTTCCGACTGTGATCACACTTTTTGCGCTAATTGTTTCCAAGYACACCCCTCCACCTCCAAGGAATGTCCAAAATTTGTACAAGCTAAAGTAATTCTAAAAATCAAAACTATGAACAAGTGTTCAATGCGGGAAGCTACAATGCTACAAAAATAGACAAACAACAAGCAAACGTAACAAACTCTTCCAATAGCTCATATGCTGACATTGCATCCACTACAAACATAAGCAAAGCCAGTAAAAGCTATAGCACAGTTACACCAAACAATAGAATCAACTCCACCAACACAACAATTTATGAAAACAACAATAATGCCAATAAAAACAACTTAAACAAACACAAACCAATATTGACAATTTAAATCTTTCCCACATATCCACCACTCCTAGCAAACAAACCAACATACCAGACTCCCCGAAAATAGAATCTGATACAGCAATAAAAAGAAATAATAACATTCCATCAACTATCATCACCAACAAACAAAATAACTCTTCCAACTCTCCAGTTTTGGATATCTCATATCCAATCACAGATCAAAATAGATCGAAATAGAAACAAACTATAATATAAATCCACCTCTTCAACCAAACTCACCATACTCTTTCTTCCAATTATCACATTATCAACCTCTCCCAACTCTCTCTCAAGTTCTCGCTACCCAAGAACAAAAMACATCTGAAAACGAAATGCTAGAATAACGAAACACTTCATATACGACTATTCACATAAATACATATTCTCACGTTCTGCTATCCGCTCATTTTTATCAGTGGTATTAAAAATCATCCAATGGAACACGAATGGATATTGGAACAATTACTTATCAAAAAAAAGGACTCAGATGTGATATGTATTCAGAAAACTCACATTTCAATAACAAATATCCAAAAATCATACTTTCCCAAACAATACACTGGTTACTTTTTAATTTAAACAACATACATACTAACAAACAAGGATTTGGTATACTAGTTAAAAGACATATACCTCATGAAATTTTTAATATTACTGCAACATTGTCTACCATATCAATCAAATTAAAATTGAGCCATCCAATTTGTGTTGTTAATACTTACATTCCCCCTCATCAAATTTTTAACGAATCCGACCTAAGGTGTATATATCATCAGCTTACCAAACCTTTTCTATGGGTTGGCGACTTCAATGCTTGGAACCCACTTTGGGGCTCTCCCAAATCAAATCCAAGGGCTTGATAATTGAAAACCTTATAACAAACCACCAATTGTCATTACTCAATAATGGCGCTCCCACCCACTTTTCAACTCATTCAACGTTCACCAATGTGGACCTCTCCTTTCCTTCTCCCGAACTGTCTCCGAGAATCGAATGGAGTGTTTTTTCTGAACTTAAAGGTAGTGACACTTTCCCAATTTCAATCAATATTGCTACTGTCYTACATCCTACAAAATGCACTCACCTCCCCCGATTTAAAACAGACTTTGCTAAGTGGGACAAAGTTCAAGCAGAAATACTAAATAGTATGAAATACTCGCCGACAGGCAATATAAACCAAGAAAACTCTTTTATTACAAAAACTATACGCTCGGCAGCTAACAAATCAATTCCCCAAAGTATAAGAAACATTTCCAAAGCCTCCCCCATTTGGTGGAATAAAGAGCTCCAAGACTTTCGCACCCAAAAAATTGAATGCTGGAAAACTCTAAGAAATTCCATAACCGATGTAAATATAATGAACTTTAAAAAATCGAATGCTCATTTCAAAAGGGCGGCCAAGGCAGGCAAGAGAAAGAATTTTGAAACTTTTACCTCGCATATTTCTCCTTCATCAACCTCCAAAAAAATTTGGCATGACATCAAACTTCTAACCAGTACCCAACACCCACATATAGCAATTATTCAATCCGAGGGAACAGTTCTATCCGACTCCATAGATATTGGAGCAGCTTTTGCACAACATTGGTCTCAATATTCAGTTGACGGCAACTTTTCTGAAGAATACATMCAAGAAAAACATCGTTGGCTTTCCATGCACTACGCTCCTATAAACCTTTCCTTACCGGTAATTTACTTAGACAATACGATAACACACTGTGAATTGGAATCCTCACTCGTTCACGCCAAAGGCAAAATACCTGGCATCGATCGTATATCTTATCCGATGCTATCAAATCTACCCCTTATTGCCAAAGAAAAAKATTACTATCCCTCTACAACAATATCTTTGCGAAAGGCTACTATCCTCATGCTTGGAAGACTGCCGCGGTCATTCCAATAATCAAACCACATAAGCCGTCCCACTTSATTTCTTCTTATAGAMYTATTTCTTTGCTTTCTTGCTTCAGCAAAACGTTTGAAAAAATTATTGCGAAGCGACTAATTTGGTTCATTACTAAAAATAATCGTATCAAACATAATCAAAGTGCCTTCAGAAGTAGCCAAAGTACAACCGATTCACTTTTGCAACTACAACATTTTGTATCCGACTCGATAGCCACAAAAAACCACGCCACAATCTTGGCTACCGACTTCGCGAAAGCCTTTGATCGCGTTGGCGTTCCGTAGTACTGAACCAACTTGCAGACTGGAAGGTTGGTCCAAAAGCTTTTATGATAATAAAAGTTCCGAGTTCCTATTAATAATACTTTTTCCGAGGTAAACCATCTTAACAATGGTATACCCCAAGGTTCCCCCTTTCCGTAGTACTATTCATTATTGCGTTTGATAAACTCACCGATATCTGCCTAAATATAAAAAACATTAATATAACTATGTATGCCGATGATGCTTTTATTTACACTAATTTGAAAGATACGCAGGCAACTAATGATGTTTTCAATGAAGTACTTACGAAATTCAAAAAATTTGCATCTATCTCAACTTCTAAATGTAAATTATTACATATTTGTAAAAAAAAAAAGAAACGTTCATACCCAGATCTAATTTTTGACAACACTTTAATAACTTGTGTAAATAAATAAACTTAAAAATATTAGGAATATATTTTAACAATAAGTTTACATTTAAGTATCACTGTATTTACCTTAGGAAATCGCTTTCCAGTAGACTAAACATAATTAAGTTTTTATCTAGCAAACGGTCATTTATACATACAAATACACTTATTAATATTGCAAGAGCCATAATACTCTCTAAAATAGAATATGGCCTTCCGATTTTCAGTTGGTGCTCGAATACAAACATTAAGCAGTTGGAGGCTCCATATCATGCCGCGATTCGTCGTAGTTTAAACGCTTTTCCTACATCACCAACTAAATGTATCTTAGGAGAAAGTGGCTTACCGGCAATAAAGGAAAGAGTTTACGAAAAAACGATACAACTTCTTCCAAAAATACTTAATTCTCCAAACACTGGCATTCAGAAATGTATAACGCTTGCAGCTAAACACAAAAGGAATTTTCAACTCAAGTCTACCCTCCGCCGCTGTCTTCAGTTTGCAAAAACTTTTAACATTCATATCCCATAGAAATTTTATACAACCAAAACTTACCCTGAATAGCTGATTAGTGATGTTTCAATAAATACATCTCCACACAATTTAAAAAAAAACACAGTTTTTCAACAAAACTTTTTAGAAGTAACCAACGTCTATAAGAATAAAAAATTTAAAGAAATTTTCACAGATGCGTCTAAATTAACTAACAGTGTCTATGCTGTTACCACAGCTAACGGGACAACTATTACTGGCGGAATCCTTCCATCATATTCGTCCGTATTTACCGCCGAGGCAATTGGAATATATATGGCATTAAAACCCCCCCACGTTTCTTAACGAGGTGCAAGACCAAAATGACCTCAGTAAAATGTTAAGCAGACACATATATGAAAAGAAAGTTGCGGACTGGAAGAAATTTAACCACAAATGCGCAATCGCATACAAACTACGCGARAAGGTACACTACCCCAACAACATCTCAAGACAGCAAGCAACAAGTCGATTAAGGATCGGACACATGCAAATCACTCACCAACATCTTCTAGGCGGCAATCATACACCATCCTGACTATTCTGCCCCAGCACATTATCCATGGAACATATATTCAATATCTGTCCAGCACTAGAGAGTATTAGGCAAAAACACTTTAATGCTAGTAAATATCAAACATTGTTAAATAAACATCTTTCGCAAACATTGTTAATATATGTAATTTTCTAAAAGAATGTAATTTTTATAATAAAATATAAACTTTGTAATTTTATACTATTATATCGGAGGCGATGGCCATAGCAGCTTGTACTCCTTTCTTACTATTAGGTTTAATATTTTGTATATTTTTCCTAATAAAATAATAATAATAATAATATTTTACCTCCGATGATCATTTGTATATATGTATATTCTAAAGGTCTAAGGCGTTTAATTCAGGGTGTTACAAACTTCGTGGCAAACTTAATATATCCAGGGTATAAAAAGCAAATACTGCCTCGACATACGAAATCWACCCCACAAAGTCAATCAGACAAGATTATATTAAAGAAAACTAAAAGGATAGAGTAATGTGTTCACGCAAGTAAGGAAAGTTGTCTGATCGCCATTCACTTGGGGGTGGCCAAAAACGATTCTTTTAGATATGGCTCAAGCAGCTCTCGATTTCCGGTATTTGACCAATTATCCTCTGGGTAGCATAAGAATATCCGTTTGAAGGCGA
>NW_017534678.1:27686-30045 GCF_001853355.1 Bactrocera latifrons
ATTTACTACAGTGGCCATATAAAGAAGCGCAAATTGGTGTGTAATTCGTGGTGAGAGAGACTCCGTCGCWTAGTACTGTCATTCACCCCGGCGGATGAACGTCTAGCCACAATTCGCATCAAAGCAAATTTCTCCAAYACATCGCTGATCTGCGSCCACGCCCCGACGGAAGAGAAGAACGATGTGATCAAAGATGCCTTCCCTCAGCGCTTGGAGCGCACCTATCAGAGTAGCCCCCGTCATGATATCAAAATCTTGCTTAGCGACTTTAACACCAGGGAGGCAAAGAAGGTATATTTGGCACTAAGGTTGATAAATTCATCCTCCATGATGAAACGTCCCCAAATGGTTGATGCCAKGGTCCGAAATATGGTTTTCTGTAGTACTAGATTCCAATATAAAAAATTCATCAAGGCACCTGGCTGTCTCCGGATTGAAAAATTAGCAACTAGATCGATCACGATGTGAAAGACGGAAGATACGTCTCCAGTGTTTTGGTTGTGCGTGGGTTTAAAGGTCCTAACATCGACTCGAATCACTATCTTGTTGCAGCCAAGAAACACAATTAAGGTTCGACGTCGAGAAGTTGCAATGGCAACAGACAGCCGAACGATTTTTTACTCGACTTGCACTCCTGCTCTCTGAGAGCACTTGTWCACAACTCGGTATAAGGGAACTGTGGGACGGCATTTGAAGCTCCTTACGTACTGCAACCGAAACCATTGGTTTCCGGTAAATGCAAAGAACAGCTGGTACGACGAGGAGCGCCGCGTCGCAACGAAGAGAAAACATGTTGTCTACCTCGCAATGTTACGATCGACCACAACACGTGAGATGGGATAGATATCAAGATTTGAAGAAGGAAGCGAGACGCATTTGCAGACAGAAAAAGAAGGAGGCCGAAGTGCGTGAGTACTAAGAGCTTGACAAGCCGGCCGACAGCGGTAATGATCGGCAATTTTAGAAAAAAAGGCGGCTACCGAAAGGTTTCAGGACCGGAATATACTCTTGTAGAGTNCAATATGCTAATGGTGCAAATTAAGGGCTATATCAATTTGAGTTTCTAATTCATGGACATACATATAATATACATATATAATAATAATAATATACATATGTAATCTTTTAATACTTTTCCAAGTATTAAATTCGGTGCATTGACATTTATGAGGCTTAAGTACTTTTTTAATAAGCAAAAGTCAAAGTAATAACCAATTAAGTAGAAATTATTTGTACGTCTACTTAAAAAAGACTTTTGCTTATGAAAGTAAAAGTAATAACGTTTCATGTAGTATTCATAAATTTAAGTTCGGTGACATGAAATTTGAGCCACAATGTTTAAATACAATTTGTTTACATTGAAGGTATCGTTGTTTAATTTTTATGAAGCAACGACACTTGCATTTTCGTTATACATATCATACATATAAATTGATTTAAGTATTTTCTTATGATCTCGTCTAAGTTCGGGTTTTCATTACATATTGTTGTTTGTGGAACTATGTATATATGTAACTCGCGCACATTATATTACTGATGAACGATAATATCTTCATTTGAATTGTACTTATGTGCTGTAGATGCGTATAAAAATGTAATGGATGAAATATGATTGACATATAATATTAACATACTATCGTAAGTTTTTAGGGTATTATGATAGTTTTTCATATATGTACATACATATATAGCATATATACAAACATATTCATTTACATATGAAATTATTTTATATTATGAATCATTAGAAATATTTAAAAATTAATTTTATTCACACATTAACTATAAATATATATTTTGAAAATAGCATCATTTAATTGGTTAATTATTAGTTATTAATGTTATCAGTTTTTCACATATTCATATAAATTCGCAAAATGACGTTCATTTTCATTGAATGCTTAGCTCTGTTCACGCGCCACTGTTAAAATTTCTCCCTCCGAGATTGCTGTGGGGAAACATGCATTTTGTTAACCAAAAATATTTTTTTGTTCTCCGCGCCGTAAATCCAGAGAACTTAAAACATAGAGAAGGTGCAAATTGAATTCTGTATGATGTTCGATTGGACGGCTAACAGGACTTATAAGATTGTAATAGGGAAGAATTCACCATTCTCGCTGCTATTTAGTAGAATTGAGCACGTTCTCTGCAGAAATATATGTAAAACGACTGAATTCATGCGAGAATGAATAAAGAGAAATACTTTGAAGAAAAATATACAAGGTAAAGAAGCATTCTCTGCGACACATATGCTTGATAATCTTGTATCATATGAACCATTTTTTCAGAAAAATGGTAAAAATTTTTATTTTTTTACAAAATGGTGAGAAATTAAATAAAAAATAATTTAATTTTATTT
>NW_017534678.1:32268-41731 GCF_001853355.1 Bactrocera latifrons
ATACTAAAATTATGGAGGGAACACTTTTCCAACCTGTGTCAATGAAAGTGCAACGCCAGGAGAAGGGGAACAGAGGCTTGTACGATGACAGTAATTGGCGCGACCTTGCGAAAAGAAGAAACGATTGTCGCGCTGTACTTAACTCGGCTATAATCGCGTAAGCGGTGTCTACGCCAGTAATGAATAAGAAGAAGAAAGAAAAACTATAATTTCCAAACGAAGTTTTCCTCGCATATGGAGAGTTGTGATACATATCGCACACTAACTACAAATGCGTCAGAACTAAAACTTTTTCAATATAAAAACTCGCATTACATTTATTTGCAGAAAATAACCGTTAGGTCTACTTTTGCGTTAATTGCGTCGTTTGCCACGATTGTGCAGTATCAACCAAATAGCATTATTAGTAGTTATGTCGCTATTGCTTAAATAAATAAATTTTCATTCACAAAAGATTAAGATTGGCAATTTTTAACAATGTTGCCAACGGAAATAAAACTAATTCTCTCAAATTTTGAGGATTTATTGGGAGTTAGCTACGGAGTTAACTTCACTAACTCCTGAATTAATCGGTATTAATCCAACTAATCCGGATTAACGCTGCCGAGTGTCAAAGTTAGACTTACCATTTAGATCTTAAATTGAACCTAATTAACTAAGTTGTAAAGTATATGCAATATTAATTTAAGTGAATGGTGATATATAGTACAAATCTTACACTTAAAATGCCTTTAATGTATTTAATGGATAAATTGAAATTTTAGTATCAATGCCGATCTTTAAATATAATAACATTTGGTTATTGTCACACTACAGATTGTAGATAATATGAAAATATAAAAACAAAACTTTGCAGTATATAAATAACTAGTCTAAATCCGCGGCTCCGTTCGCTTTTTGTCGTCAAGGATATCATTTATCGTGAAAACAATATAACGGAATAGTTAAATTGGCAATTTCATTTTTTATTGACATCGTAAATTACTTGAGGAGTAATACATACATAAATATGTATAATGTAACAACATCTTCACAGTCTCTACATCGTATATCGTTATACATAATGTGATCAAATTGAAAAGTGAATTTTGTCCATTTTATCTCCTTCAAAGCAATCCCCTCCCTCGTCCTGATGGTAATCGGAGCCTTCTTCGATTCAGCTTTTATATCCTCAATTAAATTAAAACTGTGTCCTCGAAGTGGTCATGTAATTTTGCTGAATAACCAGAAGTTACATGAAGATAAATCATGCGAATGCGGTGGTTGTGGCACGATATTAGTTAAAAATGTGGCGAAATAATCACGAATAACCAATGCAGTATGAGATAGTGCATTATCGCACTTCTTTGTTCAATAAATTTAAACATAGTAAAAATCGAAGAATTTACATTTACAGCCTCTCAAAACGACGCGTGTCTCAAATACTAATGCACATTTGGACGTAAAATTTAGCACAGATTTCATTAACAGTACTACCAACTTACCGAAAAATATTTACCAATTCGAAAAACACACAAAGTGTAAATTAAAAATTCACCTTTAMATTTGATCACATTTTTATATGATTCTTGTAATAACGTCCTATATACAATCATATGGTAATGTTTTGTCCAAAGCTGGTTGTTACTTTTCATTGGGGGTGCGGGTCACAGCGCACAACCCTATGTAGGCGATGTTTCGCCTTCTCACTTCAGCTCGCCTTCAAAACCCAGAGGTATTGGCCAATGACCGGAAGTCGTGAGCTGCTTGAGTCATATGTAAAAGAATGGTTTCTGAGCACTCCCAAGTGAATGACGATCAGAGAACTTTCCTCACGATGGAGCAGACGTTCCATTTCCCGACCATGAAGAAGTTCGAACAGCAATTACCCGCCTAAAGAACAACAATGCGGAGGGGGCCGATGGATTGCCGGYAGAGCTATACAAACACTGCGGCGAAGAACTGATAAGGAGCATGCATCAGCTTTTGGTAAAATATGGTCGTACGAAAGCATGTCCAACGATTGGAATTTAAGTGTGCTATGCCCCATCCACAATAAGCCTCCTCAACAYCGCGTATAAGGTTATATCGATCTTATGTGTGAAAGATTAAAGCCCACCGTCAACAAACTGATGACATATATAGAAAAACATAGAAAATCGTTTTCTGATAATAGTATACCTATATGTCAAAAATAGGTTAGATCGGATCACCAGTCAATATATGAGTTATACTATTCATAAAATTGAGAACCTGTTTCCGTATTTTTTTATGCCTAAATTGGATGAAATCAGCCCTAGACCGCATATTACTAATTTATTTATTATACTATAAGTACATTGGTATATGAAATACCCTAATGAAACCCGCAGAGTATATTTTTCCGTAAGTAATATGTACTGATTTTTTTCGCAAAAGTTTTAAAATAAAGTTTTGCCATCAGTTGAAGGTATTACCCTGCCTTTGATACCAGTAATAATATAACAAGTTCGGATGTAAATGCCATTCCCTTACATGTTTTTAATATTGGCAGAACAGGGAAATGTTGATGATACGTAATATAGTAATTTTCATCCCTCCGTTCGAGTTTTTATATACACAAAATAGCATGAATTATACTCCGAATAGGGTGTATTCAGTATGCCACCATATTTATAACACCAACAGACTTCGTTACAATCTCCGATGAAATTGCTTGGATCCGTCAACTAAAGTATATAGCCATATAAATTGATAAATGTTTCATTTAACGAGGTAACTTCCAGAAATTTGTTAGATAGTATTATCAAAGCCGATATTAATGTGTATCTTGCAAGAAATCAAAACACCTGATTTTGGAATAAGAATTAATAAATTATCTTTAATTTCAACTTAAGACCTATTGTAGATATATAAAAATGTGGACTTCATATACAAGGTATGTTCCAAAGTAAACAGGACTTTAAAAAAACAGAACAAATGGTTCTTTCGGCAAAATCAATTATTTTATTCAAAATAGTCTCGGGTACTTTTTTTTTTTTTAATTTACGTAAATCGCTTAATTTTTCATCGGTTGCACTGGTATAGCCCCTTAAAGTGTTTTCAGATAGTGACGCTAGTATGTATTGCAAAGATTCTTCGAATATCTATTTCTGGATGATATTCCTGAAAGGAGAACAAGTTCCAAGTAAATCATTAAAAAGCGGAAACCAAGGCCGCGATAGCCAATTTGGTAGTACCAAAATGCCTTCTGTTTTGTCATTAATTATTTACCTTATTACTTTTTTTTCGCAATATATCGGTCAAAGTGTACGGTCATCAATCGAGTGTGCTTCTTAATTTATGTTAATTTAGTGAATTCGGGGCTGTGGAGGCTCGCAGGCAGATTCGCTGGAGATCCTCAGCATCATTGACACCTCGCGTACAACAATTTTCTACAAATTATCTGCATTGGTGTTTAAAATATATAAATAGTTGATTATAAAAACATAGAATTATAAAACAAACAAAAAATCTAATAAAAAAACACTCAGTTAATTTTTGCGGAAAACTTCTCCTTCGCATATCAGAAGTGGTTATCAGTTGTTTCTGTCACACAGCAAAACATCTGTCTATACAGAGTTCCCTGCTAGACGGAGGTAACCTCTTGCACAAACACATTCAAACATTTTCAGCTGTTCACTAACAGTGTTACATTTTCTGGAACTTTCAATTGAATGGGAGAGTACATAAGTAAGATAGAGAAAAACTATCGACATTCTAAACATTTTGTAACGTTAACTTGCTAGAATAGGAAACAAGAATGTCTTCACGATCACCCTGACAGGCAGGAGTTCATGTATGCGTTCCTATCTACTTGGTCACAACGAAGGAGCGGTTACAGATGAAGAAAACATTAAAGTCGACAACATTCCAACATTCCAAAGGAATTACTTATCTCTAACCGGTAATTATCAAAATATTAAAAGTACATAGCATTATAAACATAAAACTACAGAAAAATTTTTAATATAGAAATTAATATGAAAAATGACTATGACAAATGCAAATATATACTTACATACAATCTAAAATATTCACTTATATTGATATCTTTTAATAATATTCACTTATATTGATGTTAACTCTTGATGATATTAATGTTTTTGTATGCCTGAAATACAAAATTGCTTCTTATTGCAAAGGAGAACAAGCAACCGAAAATCAGCTGATTGTACGTTGGTCAACCGTGACTTAGATGCTCAGAACGAACGATATTCGAATGGAAAAGACGAATACCCAATTTTTCAAAAAGAAGAAAAAAAGTTCGTTTAGTGATAATTTGATATTTTATAATTAATTTATATATATATATATGTATATATTACTTAATTTCTTTTATATAGAGAAAACGAAAAAGCTTAACAAGGAGAAAAAGGTAAGCATTGTGAATTGAATGTTGTGTGCATAATTGAAAACTTTAATATTACAATAATATTAATATTAATCATTTGGACCATTTGGAAAATTCAAATACAATGCGTATAGCAAACAAATAAGGGAGTAAGTTTTAAATTATTAAAGTTAATAATTTGTGCATATGTAATTTTTACATATGTATATATGTATGTAAATGTAAAAATTTAAAATCTAAATTGAAACGAATTATGCGGTTACAATTATAATTGTGTAGAAATTAGAATACCGTCCCACCATTTCGGGAATAAAATGCGTATGGTCGAATAGAGGAGGTTCTTCAGATCAATAATGCAATCCTTTAGTTGATGTTAAATAMATATAATTGAACAATAAGTTTAATATTAAAAGAAAAATTCCCACGAATTAGTGAAATAGTGGCCATAAAAATGCGAAATATAAGTGTAAAATTTATTTTAAATCGAAAAATACGTTCTTCAAATGGTGGTAATATTCAGCTTCAAACGCAAATATCTCGAATATGCCCGCGAGTATAAGTATATATATTCTTGAACTGAAGAACCTCCTCTATACCTAAATATGTTCTCTTGTTCGTCCAAGATGTTCGTATGCAAAATATTTAAAATCGTTTAAAATAAAAACAACATTAGTGTTTCATAATGAATAAAATTGAAAATAGTTCGAATATACAAATACGCATTTTTGCTCCGAAGCAAGATTTTAAAAATTAAATTTAAATAATAGTGGTCTCATACAGTTCTACTTTTTCAAGCTTGCTTCAAGCAAATGAGGAGTGTCTTTTCAAAAGAGGATATTTACATTTTAATTTGTTTAAACTAATTATGCAGTCTTGTCCTTAGTGCTGAAATACATAACTTCTTTACTTGGATGTTGATCTCAAGAAGATATTTCGCAAATAAAAAAACGTTAAATTGTTAGGACTCACAGAAACGCAAAGAAATACTAATATTCGGTAAATCTGTAAATATTTCCCTTACAATGTTTTCTCATTTCATTAAGAAGTAGATATTCTCTTTTAAAAAGACACTTCTCAAATATATTTTCCTCCTGTAAATTACTATTTGTTGCCCTTCTCAACACACGGCACTGAACGACAACACACCACACCAACGTGATCCACACATGAAACACCACACATGCAGACATTCCAAATGAAGMCACCACACACTATTACACCCGAATATATACCACACATGCGGACATCACACCACAACTCTACACTACCCAACCATCAAAAGCGACCGCTCCAGAGGACGACTTCCCTTTTTTACGTCGATCTTGAACCGAGCGAACGTGTCACGCCGCATCATTTTTTACCCACATTCCGCACGTATTATTGCGTATATATTTTGAAGTGGCAGTGCAGTRAATAAAACATAAAATAAAATTGTGTCCTATTTAATTGAATAAAACCCAAAAAAAAACCGAATTGTGTATTATTCCCAATTGAATATTGCCGGTGAAATAACCAGTGCCGAGTTTCAAGGTGAGTGGTGGCTAAAACGAAGAAAGTAACCAGTAAGTATTTACAAATCAAAAAACTTTTTCAAACTAATATTTGTTGCTATAAACTACTAAACTTTAAAATATTATTAACATAAACTATTAACATTTCATTTTATAAATTAGTTCACATTTTTAATGAGTATTTTTTAATTAAATTACTACTTAATATATATACTGTCTCTTATACACATCTAGATGTGTATAAGAGACAGTTTAATGAGTATTTTTTAATTAAATTACTACTTAATATATATATATATATTTTTTTTTCAGTTTTTGCGACGTGGATATTTGATTCTTACCATTTTAGTTTTAAATAATGAATAAAAAAATCTTTTCAAACCTCTTGAGCAAGGAAAACTCGAAAAAAATCGAATTGAAGCTAAGGTGGCACAATGTCGAAGATTGAATGAATCTGTTCAAGAGGTTTCAAATGGTAGTTGCGATAGGTTAGAGTTAGGGATTAGTGATAATGAACCAAGCACCGGCAGAGCAAGTGGTAATAGGTTTGACGATTTTTGGGATAACGATAACGAAACCAATAGTACGTATTTGTTTGAAGAAGATTTTCAATGTGTTAAGAAGGTTGAGAACCACTCCGATAAAGTAGTCGAATTGAAGGCGTGGGCAATTAGAAATAATATTTCTCAAAATGCTCTCACTGACMTGCTTCAAACTTTAGATAAAGCTGGTGTTAATTGCTTGCCATTATCAGCGAAAACCCTCCTCGGAACAATGCGAGAAAAAGTTTGCGTTGAAGCCATAAAAGGTGGAGAGTTTTTGTATTTTGGAATAGAAGAAAACTTAAATTCTCAAAAATTTTACTTCTAGAAAATTTCAAAGAGGTGGATATTGACGTAGGAATAGACGGACTGCAATTAAAAAAGTCGTCAAAAAGTTGTCTGTGGTCTTTCATGGGCTCAATTGGCAATTATCTTCATGTTAGTCCGTTTTCAATTGCCTGCTTCCAAGGAAGAAGCWAACCAAATAACCCCGAAGATTTCCTTAAAGATTTTTTTAATGACGTAGGTCTTCTTAGAGCAAGCAGACTGAAAGTAGGTAGAAATTAGGTAATAAAACAAATCGGTATTAGGTCCTTTTCTTTTGATTCACCCGCTCGCGCCTTTGTGATTGGGAAAATTTTTGTCCAAAATGTGTATGTTCAAGTCGTTATCTGAAAGGGAGAGTTAGTTTTTCAACCAATGTGGGATCAGCGCGAACTGATGAAAGTTTTAGAATTAGGAGAGGTGGGGAACATCATAGATTAGAGTATAGGAAGAAAATATTATATTGGAATCTGCCAATTTTAATATGGCTTCACAGTTTCCATTGGAACCAGTGCATTTATTAGATTTCGGTGTAAAGAAAAAATTATTAAAATTGCTTATTTCTAAAGA
Organism: Bactrocera latifrons; assembly: GCF_001853355.1. NCBI lineage: Eukaryota > Metazoa > Arthropoda > Insecta > Diptera > Tephritidae > Bactrocera > Bactrocera latifrons. Next base: position 39,567 of record NW_017534678.1, read on the forward strand.
AAATATGTCCGCAATGAATGAGAAGCTGCGTTATTTGCCAACATATGTGCCGTCCGCATTTTGTAGAATAGTGCGTGACTTTAATGAAATAAGCAACTGAAAATCAAAAGAGTTGCGACAATTTTTGTTATATAAAGGTATATTTGTTTTAAAAGACAGCATTGACGATTGCCTGCACTATCATTTTCTTTTGCTTCACGTCGGAATTCGACTTCTTTCATATGAGTAGTCAGAAAACACCAATTAAATGTAGCTGACAAAATTTTGCAAGAATTTGTTTTCAAGTAAACACGGCGAACACTTAATCAGTTTTAATGTACACTGCTTATTACATTTAACTGACTGCGTAGGACGGTTTGACGCGATTGATAATATCTCCGCATATAAGTTTGAGAATCATATGCAAACATTGAAGAAAATTATAAAAAAAAAAGCCGGATAAAGTATTGCAGCAATTAAAAAATAGATATTATGAGCAAAAGAATATGTATGCAGCTTCCAGCAAAGTTTCAAAATTAGATTTTAAAAAAGATAAGGATAACTTTTGTTATTCCGAGAAAACAGGGCCTATAAAACTCATTGGCGAAAAATAGAGGGCGACGTTTTTATAGACCTTTTTTCTGAGATTTACGATTATTTTCAAGAGCCAGTTGCTTCTGCAGATTTAGGCATACTTGTAGGTAAAGTTTCAGAAAATTTGGTAGTTTTAGATAGGTTAGATATTAAATATAATACCTATAGATGATAAAATTCTTTTAGTTCCACTCATTCATCACCTTTTTTATGATTTTCCACAGAGTGAATTTCGTGGAAGAAATGAATTCCGAAGTGGAATGCTCACAACCACAGATTAATAATATTTTCTTACAGATAAAGTGTTTAAAAAAATATCTTACAATCTCATTTGCTCTCCTATAGTAGAACCATCAAATATGGTGTTATGTCACCATAATGTATGTATATAAATTTATTAGTATTTGCTTTATAAAAATACATTTATGTTTTTCAGATATAATCCAGAAGCTGGATGCCATTGAGACCCGTCTCACTGCCATTGAAAAGTCCCTAACGGGCAATGTAAGTAACGCATTAAAACAGAAGCTAATTTTTATATTTTAATTTTTTAGATTCCAGAAAAGGCCGCAAGATAAGAAAATCCAAACACCTCAAAAAGTCGCTATACAGACCGGAATGGATCGGTGCATTACCATCAAGCGTAAGCTTAGTCCGCAAAACTCAACAAACGCTAAGCAAAAAATTAACCGAGGGAATACAGCAGAGCCATTAAGCACAAATCGATTCGCGCTTTTATGTGACAAGGTTGACGATGAGAGTAACAAAACTCCTGAAAGTCTTASAAAAGTAACTAACACCAAACCACCGCCAATATCCGTAAGAGAGGGAAACTCTGGTTCTCTCGTTAAAACATTTATTCAACTTATGAGCAATAATAACTTTCATATCGTTCCGCTGTCGAAGGGAACATTCAAGAAACGAAAGTTCAAATATACTACGAATAGAACTTTCGTACATTGTCCAAACAGATATAAATTTATTAAATTCTACGAGAAAAGTGCGAGAGGCCTGCAAGTTGTTATTAAAGGTATTAAGAAAAGTGTTAAACTCATGGTAGTCCAAGAAGCACTTAAAGATCATGGTTTTAACCTCAAATCTTTTTAATAAAAACAAAATCCCACAACCTTTGTTCAAAGGTGAGCTAGCACCAGAAAACAAACAATTTGGAAAAAATTGTGTGCACGCCATTTACGAACTTCAATATTTGCTACATGGTAGGATCACTGTGAAGGAATCGCATAAAAGGAACGGCACTGTACAATGCACCAATTGCCAAGAGTATGGTCACACCAGGTCTTACTGCACACTTCGTACGTCAAACAAAAAAGACCCAAATGCCAAAAAGAGTGGAAGCTGCGATGRAAACCACACAGCAACCACACAAGATGTCCAGTCTACAAAGATCTAGAAGGTCGGATCAACCCACGTGAAGTCTCCGAACGCAATCATAATGTACCGAACGTTGTATCCTCCAATATGAATCCGCTGATACCTACATCAAAAACCATCAAAGACGTATCGTTTGCAAAMATCCTAAAAGCAGGCCTAGGAAAACCCACAACTACAGTAACAGCGAGTCGTATTGATCC
>NW_017534679.1:0-2970 GCF_001853355.1 Bactrocera latifrons
CCTATTCTGCCGGAAAGCGACATGAGTAGAGCAGCAGCATCGCTTGTGCTTACAATGGAAAGTCAGTTATACTCATGTGGGGCTCTACAGAGTGCAGAARCAGGTCACTAGCTAAGAAGCAGAGGGTATAGCAACGTCGGTAGCAAACTTGCTAAACAGATTTCTGAGCAGCATGCTAATATACTCGAAGAGGCCAAGAGGGTGCTGAGTGAGAACGCAGATGACAAGTTTAAACCGAACGCGACTACTGCCAAACCAGTGGTCAAACGCCAGAAGTTGAAACTCTCAACCGTAAACAGGAGCTTCGCTCGCATTTAGCGAATTCACTAAACTCACTAGCTCAATAGAGCTTAAAGTGTTCGACTGTATTATGGAAGATAGTGCCATCTACAGAGAAGAATGGAAGTGAAAGGCGGCAACTAACTCCGAGTTCTTCTCGGTATTTGTTCTTTGGTAGGGGGGTATGGAAGACAGCCAGATTAAAGACTGTGAACAAATCGAACATTCCGCTACGCCGACAATCGTCCTCCGCAAATGAGATGGAGGAGATGCTAAACTATTAGATGGCAACCTCTCACAAATTACGTTTGACTAGAGAGTAAAGAGGCTACAAAGAACCGAGGCACATTGTCGGCAAGAAAAAGTTTTGTTTTCTATTTCTGAAAAGGAAGATAAGATGAAGAAGAGCGGGTAGATTAGACCACTGAAACTCACTGAAAACAGTAGGGGATGGAACTAACAGTGACACATAAGTAAAACTCTTATCATCATGTTGGAGTAGAAACATTCACAATTTGGATGTATTTAGTTGATATTTGATTTGAGGCTTAGTGGCGCCTACATAGCATGTAGGCCTATGTAAAGAATAATATACAAATCGCTACTGGAACCGTTTGTGAGGGTATCTCAGCAGCATAACGCACCACATGCTGATAGCTTGTTGTTAAAACTTAGAAGAATATTCAGAATAACACTAATCACATACTCAACCTAAATTTGTAAGCTGATATTCCGACTTTCAGACAGGATGGTTTTAGTCGTTTTAATTACTTATTATTAGAGAGCACAGTCCATCTAACGGAACTAAGCTGTTAAGTTAGAATATTATATACGATTTTGTAACTGCTGACTAATGGCATAACTAGTAGCCGACCCACAGTTTGTGCCGCATACTCTACGAGAAATAGATGAGAGTGAATCGAATGGGATTTTCTATGAGAGAATACAGTTCTGTTAAATTTTCTCTGCAAACGTATTCTTATTCCTCAAATGAATGGTTACCAGATTGTATTACGTACTTTATCTTATCACATGAAAGAAGCTGTAACCTCCTAACATCCTGATTAGAGTACTTCCCATGGCTGGAACCAAACCTAAAAGTATTCTAAATGGTATTAGCTAAGGACGAAAGAAAAAATGAGTGCCACTTCACTGGGTCCATGTAGCCCAGAAAATTCATTTATGTATCAAGTATAGGTTCATAAAATACTAAAATAATATCTGGTAAATAGTACAATCATACACCAATAACTTGTTAGTGCCTTCCTCAACTATAGAACAATGACAGCAAGAAAGAATATAAATTAGAAAAAAAATATACACTTTCCTTTATTTACTATATGCTGACTTTCGAGGTTGGATGCTTTTTAACCATGGTTTTTATTACCATTCTATTTATTCATGCTGGATATCCACAAGGTCAATATAACCAGCGCAAGTCACCCCTTGCCACATACATGTGTGGCTTTTGATGTGCATGTTTTTGATAGGCTTTTATCCTAAAACGCCAGGATACAAAACAATTTCGATGTAAAATGCCACACCGAGCGAATGTTTTTYCAACGCGTTGCGCCCAAAGTATGATACATTTTCACATACATATGCACACATATACATATATACCAAATAGGTCACGGTTTATTTTTTGTCAGAACATTTTTGCATCAATTCTGCTGCCGTTTAAGACGGCGATATATTTTCACATTGCTAACGCGAATATATCGCACGCCTTCTTATCCCATAGAATTTATGGCGGCACAAAGATAGGTCATACTTTTTCTCGCTAACTCGCTTGTTTTGAAAAGAAATGTTGATGCATTTGTAATGCGCAGTGTTATTAAACAAGTGTGCTGGTAAAACCCGCGAACTTCTCCCTCTACCACCCACTTACTCGCACAGCTGCCAGCTGTCATTGAGTTTGGCTCGAAAAAAAAACTTTACCGAATGAATGTGAAATAAACACAACAAACAAAACAATTACAAACTTGCAGACTAACCACTTACAGATGCAAATACTTAAGTACACATAAAAAAGTTTACACTACAGCAAATATTTCTAAATATTTAAATGCATAAATATAATATATGTAAACTAGACGCTTCACTGTGGCTAATACATAGATAAAAATACTACTACCATCTGTATGATTTCTATTAGTTGGATTATAACTATTAGTTGTGTTAGTTTACAAAAAAATGGATCATAAAGCATTTYGTGTGTTAATAAAGCATTGCTTTTCGGAGGAAAATACTGTTGAATTTCGGCTCAGAGAAATCCACCGTTGAAAAGATAGTTGCTAAGCTTCAAGAGGCGAAAGCTCTGTGCAAAGTGGGTGCCTCGCAAGTTCATAATCCAAAAACAACGAATAATTGATTCAGAGMAGTGTTTGAGTGCTCTTTAAACGCAATAAAACCGAATTTTTTCGTCTTTGTGTGACAATAGAAACATAGCTCCTTCATTTCCCAATGGAGTCCAATCGACAGTCATTTTAGAGGACTGCATATGGTTAACCGGTTCTCAGGCGTGGAAAGACGAAAAAGTCGGCTGGAAAGGTTATGACATAAATCTTTTAGGATGCATGTGATATAAYACATACTCAACGACTGATTACTGAGCCAGTTATAACATATTAGGTTGTCAAAAAAGTCTTGCGGTATTTTCGCTAGTTGGCGCTGAGAGCGCGTAGTTCT
>NW_017534679.1:3132-8889 GCF_001853355.1 Bactrocera latifrons
CATTTCCACCGCACAACGATGGTTTCAACGTTTCCATTCTGGTGTAGAGGTGGTCGAAGATGCGCCACGCTCCGGAAGGCCTGTCGTCGAAAATTGCGATAAAATCGCTGAATTGGTCCAAAGGGACCTGGGCATGAGTCATCAAAAAAATTGTATGAACAATTGAAAATTCAATCAAAATACCGCACGACTTTTTTGACAAACTAATATTTCATTGCGCATTTGGTTGCAGTTCTTTTGTACTACTCCAAATACTTAGCAAATGAACTATTATTATCTGTTTAAAATTGTACACATATATTAAAATGATTCGTACAAACATGAATTTTGAACAAATTCTATGATTTGAAATTAAATTTTTGTATTTATGAGTTGTATTATTAAATTTTAGCATAAAGAGATAAAGAGCATCCTATGTCCTTATCCTGGTTTTAAGCTACCGCTCCACCAATTTTCAGCCAAATCGGTTCAGTCGTTCTTGAGTTATAAATGGTGTAACAAATAAAACTTTCTTTTATATATATAGATAGATATATAGTGTTTTATTCTACAGATATATTTTTCCAAAAATACAGGCAACCTTCAGCTTGGAAGTGCTTTGGGCGCGAAGAAGTTTAGCTCATATTGAAACACTCATACAGTCGACTGCTGTTAAATTTCGAGCTCATACGCGTAAATCAACGACTCATCACCTGTAACTATGTCATAGACATGTTCTGAAGCACTTCTTGAGTAATCAAAATGAGCTCGTTTTGAGCGATTGACAAATTGCGAAAACAAATACTTATTGCACTAAAATATGCATGCAATATTGAGTATATACTGTTTCCATTAATAAATATAGTATAGTTATCTCAAGGTCACGCAAAGGCATTGCAGCTGCGGCTGTTATATTTTCTTTACTGCGTTCTGGACGTGGTCTATTCCGTCGAATGTGTCATCCAGTAATGAATGTTGAGTCTCAAGATAGGTGATAGTGTGGCGAATAGTACACTAAGTAGGCCGAATATGTTGACTATAAGTTGAGTGAAGTGCAGGAAACACATTCTTTACAGAACGTGAATTTTCGTAATAAAGTTAAACGATTTGTGAACTTACGCCTGAAAGTCTTTTAATGATGAAATGCCAAACAATACTGAACAAAAGTAACTTGGCAGATTGACACCACTCACGTCGGAACTGTCAAAAATATTCTATAAAAAGGTACCGCTAATTGAATCAATCGTTATATGAAAAATTTTGATGGAGAGGAAAAGCAAAAAATATTATTACACCAAAAGAAAGCATTAGCGAAGTGGCTTATTAATATGCACAGAAATGTAACTATTGCAAGAATCGTAGACTTCCAGTTAACTTTTACAAGATTATTAAATGTTCGTTACATTCGACCTTAGCACTCCTTTATTTTTTAATATAAAGTTTCACAACCACCTCAAAATATTATTGGCCATACTTATCTATTTTCCATCCTTGTTTTTCATTTTTATAGGTGCCTGTGAAAGCAAAACAGGATGGCAGCAAGAACTTTCTTTCGCCAATTATTACACATAAAAGTCTGAACTTCATTTATTTTGATTTATTTTTGTGTGTTGCGCACTGTTTAATTATATGTATGCATGTTAATACTCCTTAAATTCAACAAAAGGTCAGCATCAAACTGATAGCTTTTTTATATCCCACATTTTAACGCACCCAAAACTAAAATAAGAATAAATAATCGGAGAAATCGAATGGTAATAGCAAATCTTACAGCAATAACTTTGATCTCTTATCAATTTAATTTTTGTTTCTAAAAGTTTTTAAAACTGTGCTTCCATAGCGGTTTTTGTACTAAACAGGAACATTTGCTGCAGGACGCGAAGTGAAATGAAGCGTTCTATTGAGCGTTAGAAAAAAATAAATGAAAATGCTAACTTACGAGGATTTTGTTTTATAGACGCTTCTGACAGCGATTATTTACTTCTTTTTTTTTAATTATTAATGTGTTGCAAATATAGGCCTGTTTAATACTGATGCAGTGATCTCGATTTTCATAAGAAAATGTATTCAACGATTAAGCTAAATTACTAACACGGGTGCGTTAATAAACCAAATTGTTGCATTTGAAGTGATTTATAATCATAATTTCGTCCATAATTCTTCAAACATTAAGCCATCCATAATGTAACAGTCAATGTAGAATGCTATAGAACCAGCATTAATAACTTTTTTCATGCCTGAATTGGAGGAAGTTGATGTAGACGATCTTTGGTCTTCGCATTATCCCGCATGGGCATGTGCCGACGCTCCAAGATTATGCGATTTAGCACCGTCAACTCCAATCATGCTCCTTTCCTACAGTCTCTTCTATCGAGCTCCAGTAGGAATTTTAAGTACTTTCGATCTACAGTTCTGCACATGACTTTTGCAGTTTTTCACCCAGATAGCTCGTTTCATAAGTTTTTGCTTTTATACGYTTATGGCCGATATGCGATACGACGTTACTAATCTGATTTCTGCTTGGCTRTCTACGTAGATGTTGACTCTGTAATTGCTTGCAGATGCAATACAAAAGAAGACCTCAGCTTGAAATCTACTRCAGTGATCCGAGAACTTAAAAGGCTTAATGCTTATGAATAACTCTGGACTATATATTCCCATACCAACGCCATCGTCCATTTTCGAACCACCGGTATAGATTTTTAGAATTTTGCGCGTAGCTAACATACCTTCACGCTTATTTTCCTATGTTTACTTTGAACCTTCTTTCCCAGTTGTAAAGTGGAGTCTTATAGTCTTTGTTTGCCAACTGCCATTACCCACCGTGCCATGACCGAAGGTTCTATATAAAAATTCTCGTGCAGCCGGTTGTCATCACGTCGAAAAAAATGAGCAGTGAACAAAGGATGTAGACTACATGGTGCCGCTTAAAAAGATATGGCTCCAAAAAACTCAGCTCGTCCGCTCGTCATGCTATATTTAATATTTATATAAATTTTATAGGGTCTTGGACGTTTCCTTCTGGTCGTTACAAACTTCGTGGTAATCTTAACCCCTGTTTTGGGTATAAAACAGAAATTCTTTGCCTCTTATTGAAATAGCGCATTATTTTTAGCCTGCAGTCATATTTATTTTTTATATTGTTATTTCAACACATTAATGCAATATTTTAGATTTGTTTTTTTGGCTCATCCTAATGAATATGTGGGATCTATCGGTATTTATAATAATATGATATGCTTTCCTCAGCATCCGGGTGAATGATTCTTCTGATTCTCATACGAATTTCTCAAGCTGTGGCTTGCAGCATCTATCGTGGCATGAAACATTTTCATTTTTTGTTGTTTATTGAAGTTTCTCACTGTCGCCTATAAGGATTCAAGGAAATGGCAAATTAATTCCTCGTGTTATTGTTGCTCTGCCGCTTTAAAAAAATCCAACTTGCAATTTGAATTTATTTGCTTTGGTCTTGTATGCTTGGCAGTATTGCCTTCAATGTGTAGCTCCGGTTCCGATGCTGCGGTGCACATTTAAATATAGTTCCACAGTGAAATGTCTGCTCCTGAAAAGAAAATGTTGTTTATACGTTTTATTAGTCATTGCTAATATTTTTATTATATTATGTGTTTGAAAGCGCAAGTCATCTGGCTTTGCAGCACCAAGTAAATTTTTGTTGTTTTTGTACACTTACTGCTTTGTCGTGGAAAGCTCTCTGAAAAATATATTGATTATATTATGGTTCTGTCGAGCACTGTTAATGGGTTCTAATTTTACCCACCCACTCGTCCTGATCATCCGGTCGTCTATACCAAGGACTCTCTGCTTCCCAATTTAATACCAGATGGAGCCCATTCGGATTAGCTGCCTGACCTTACTGCGTGCTTATATCTTGTTTCTAAGGTCAAGCTTTGCCTTGTATTTGGTGGGGTTGTCATTATTTGGTCCATAATATGAATGAATATTTTTACTGGGCGAAATGCGTCTCAAGAAATAGTGTGAAAATAGAGTGTTTCAGTTTTTGTCAATAGTGACTAGGATTGCCATGAGGGTAGCTTTATGAAACTAACTTCAACAACCAAGAACTTATCGAACGAGTCGGTCAATATTTCACATATGTATATCGGGTAGTTCTAACTATGCTTAGTAAAACGTTCCATTCAATACAAAATTAATCGATTTTTTACTAAAGCAGACTTTTCGAATAATTATATATTTAAGTATTTTCTTGTTTTAATTTTAAACTTAAATGCCGTTTTACCCCTCGTCGAGGTCCAAGGTGGCAGGGAGACTTCCTTTCACGTCGTAAAAACCAATGCTGCAACTTCTTCTGCTCGATTAGCAACTGCTGCTCCTTAACTCTTTCGCTATAGCAAACTCAAAGAAGCTTACTTCTGAAGATCTTTTAACCGTATACTCTTTGAAAAAATCAAGAAGCATATAATTCAGTAAAAACTAAAGTCCCTACCATAACACATGTGCAGTCAGGATTAAAACCATCGCTTTGTTGGCATAACCTAAAAGGTTTTACAAACCCAACTCAATTAAAACTTTCCGTGAATTATACCAATATTTATATGAACGAACATTTTGAATAGCGCATTAGAAATCTTAACATAAGTGGTTTCTTGAAAAGTAAAACTACTTAAGCTTCACCTAATTTCGGTTGTATTTTGATGGCAAACAAAATTCGCACTCAAAACGATTTGAAACTTGACGTGCTAATCGCCTCGACTCAAACAACAGAAAGCAGCAAGACTAAGCCATTTGCTGTACGTATTTATAAGTAGCTAATTTCACTCTTCCCCTGGAGCATGTTTCATATTATTCCTTATTGCCTTATCGTTGGAAGTGTGCCCACAAGACAAAGTTGCAAAACTAACATTTCGAATGGAAAACGAACAATTTATTTTGAAATAAAAATTGTAAAATAATTGTATTTGAAACGCCTTTGCACAAAAATAGTGAATGTAAGAAGGGGCTAATTTCGGCCAAAACCGGATCAACCGCAAAATCAAAATAAGAGGTGTATTAGAGCGGATTTAATTGGTATTCCGATTTTACTAATTTTGAGCCCCAAACTATAGTATAGCCAAGATTATATATCACAAAATTATCAATTTTTTTTGACAGGAAGCCAACCTGGAATTTAAAACCTTTATCATTTGATTTCATGCACTTTTGGAATCACATTTATARTTTACGATTTGTATCACTGAATAGGATTCTCAAAGCGAATAGTACAAAATGCAAATTTTAGAAAACCGTTTTGWGTTTTCTCAGATTTGTTAATCGAATGTGCTTTATGATATACTATGCTCAATGGTCTCAAAATATCCCCAACGTATTCCCGGACAACTTACAAAATTCGAAAGTATTACTGATCTCAGTATATTTGCATAGATAAGGAAAATTRAAAGCATTTTGACGAATTCAAATGGCGRAGTCTACAYATTCAACGACGGATMAAAGAGTAACATAGAAACAGGCACAAAGGGTAACATAGGCAGTAATATATACACAGAAGGTTGCTTCAAACTAAATAACTACAATTCAGTATTTCAGGGCAAAATTGTAAGCATTAAGGATTACGAAAACAGAAAATAACTAGATTCTGAGTGGGTAACTCGGAAAATATTATCTAAGTAAATTATCATATAGAAATGGAAGGAAAGAAACGTTACAGGAGCTAACCCGCTTGGGTGCAACTAGAAACACAATTTCCTCCTAAGCGGCCTCAGTCCGTTCCCCTCCTTCTAAGGTTGTTTGACGCAGTGGCTC
>NW_017534679.1:11254-12354 GCF_001853355.1 Bactrocera latifrons
ATTTGTAGTAAGTTCATAGAGTTTCCTTATTCTGCATTTATTGGTTGCAACAAACATTTGACTACAGCTTAAGAGAACTGTATGCTTTTTTGATTGAATGTGATTAAATAATGTTGTTGAATTACATCAAATAAGCTGCATGAGCGTAAACAAAATCACAAGAAGAAATTTTGATAAATTCCAACAAATATTTTCTTCAAGTTAAAAATATATAAATAAAATTATAAACTCTTGTACATTCATTGAATTCAACGGATTTAATTGTAAACGAGAAGTATAACTATTTTTTAAGTATTGAAAGATTTAAATAAAATGGAATGTCTTGATGGGACCGAAGCTGAAAATTTTATGCTACATGTATGCGCTGTGATCCTGTGAATCGTAAGCAACAAAAAACTACTAAATTCTTAATGTTGCACTTTACGTGACGATATGGCACATTCTCTAAGTCGTAAGACATTGAAATACTCACACTCCCATCTGTTCATAAATTTCATATAAAGTATAAGCTCATACTTATTTGAAATATTATATTATGAATCCTCAAAAACAAACTGTCCACCTCCCTTCTGAGGCGAAATCATTGCTTCATTCAACCATGTGATTAATTTTGTGTTAAACGCGTTGCTAATTTGATTTTATGTACTCCTACCCCTGTGGGTCTTCTCCAGCAAATTTGAGCAATTTTTGGAGAATTCGGGCGATTTATCAATTTCCTGTCCAATCTCTCATAAATATATTGCGCGCGCGGCATTTTCCGATTAGCTCACACAATTTAATCAAGTTAATTTATGTATAAAAATGGCACTGATCAGTTCAGTGTATTCTTTTTACTACCTACAATAGCTGGAGAAGTACCGTTAGAAAAAAAATTGTTTTTATAGAATTGTTAGACTTACTATATATGTTTCAAATAACATCATTTGTTTTTGGAATTGATAGAGAATTAGAAGGAATGACTTTATAGCAATGAAACAAAGTGTATATAGAAAAAGCTTGTTTCTTAAATGAAACCACTAAAGAATGCTTTTTAGAATGTTCGAAATATATATGTGTATATTGCTTGATTTAACAATTCTTTTGGGCTGAGCTCAAATAAT
>NW_017534679.1:12791-19316 GCF_001853355.1 Bactrocera latifrons
CGTAACTTTGTACGATATATCGTCCACGTCTTTTGAGCAAGCATTTATTTTATTTATGTGAATAATTTATAATTACTATATTTTCTTAATGATACAATATATATTACTTTAACAAACCTGCCTTAAATTTCATCATACTTTTTCAACAAAAATTAAAAAAAAAATAGATTTTTAATTGTACTTTAAAGAAAATGAAAGTTTATCAAATGGAGATTGCGACGAATTCATTTGCCTTAAACATTTTATATGAAGGGAATAAAATTTTGTATTTCCTTAGGTAGCGAACATAAGTTGAATTTTCTTCACGAAAACAGTGGTCAACTTCACCAAAAAAAAAAAAGTATAAACTAGCGAAAAAAATTGTACGATATATCGTACAAAGTTACGCAAAGGGTTAATAAAATCGAAATATATGTAAAACTAAAATTTACACTAATGGGTTTATTTAAAAGTAAGCTTCTAAGCATAGAAGGGTGAATGAAACTTAAAGATCAGCAATATTTAGAGAACACTGAGAAAACACAGCAGAAAACAGAGAACACTTCAGCCCGTTCCACTTCGCTTATATATGCATGTTAGTTCTATAATATCAGATATTATTCCGTCTAAATCTATTTCAATGATATGGCTGCTTGTATGATGGGAAATAGTAAAGAAATAAGCATTTTACACTGCACACTAGTCTCCTAAGTTAATAATGAGTTTGCTTGTAATGTCCTATATAATATAAATATCGATTCGAGATTATAAAAATCTATTGAACAGAGACGTGGTGTTACATGAAAACAAGAAGAAATTATATCAAAATGTGCAAAATCGAAGGCTTTTTACAAGCGAGAGAGAATTACATTAACAAAGAATAAAACATCTACTACTATGAGCAAGAAATAGTAAGACTTGGTTCATAATTTTAAAATTCTTAACTTATTCATCAAAATCTATGTTGTCCTCGTCAAAGTAACCGCTCGTGACACGAGTACACTTATGCCAACGTTTTCCATTCCATGAAGTAGTAGTGAAAGAAATATCCGAATTTCCTGCTTTGTTTTTTCGCCTTCGGCTCAGCTTTACCACGGTATTCGACCGACTGATCGTCTGTTTCTGACTAGCAAGCATAGATCCAAGATTCACCAATGGTAGTCGGNCTAAGGCATAGGCACACCGTAATTCTGTGGACAAAAATATGCTGTAGACAGGAAAACAAAAAGACGAAAAAAGAATGTTAAATTAAAGAACAAGGCACATTGTTATCAGATTAAAGTGACGCAAAAAGTCGGTAGCAGCATGTGTGCATTGTGTTTCTGAAAAGATATGCTTTTTGTCGTCCCTATTGCCCTCAACGTAGCTGGGAGCTATGGCTGACAATAAATGTCAATGCAACAGACGCTCACGCAGAATTTATTGGCGTAAAGATTCACAACAGCCTCCACATCGAACGCAGTCGTCTGGCGCAGCGAAGGGAACTAGCCACTGTAAGGAAGCCACGAGCTGTGATAGCGCGCCGAAAATTGTTTGATAGCATCAATTGTCGGCGCACAACAATGGTACCCTTGCGATGACTCATTAGCGGCACGTCGAGCTTTGAAAAAGGCAATTAAAATGCCAAACTTTATTCACGAAGCAGGGGAGAAGAAAGCAAGAATTTCCTGCATAATTTTGGTTTAAGGTGAAATTATGCAAAATGCTCTTTTGTTTCATAACGAAATTAAAAATTTCTCTCACTGCAGGAGTTCAAATCAAACTTAGTTGCTCCCACAGCACAATTTAAATAGGAGCGAGATACTCTTCCAAGAATTAAAGTTGAATTATTCTCAACAATTTACGAATTATTGAAAGCCTCTCTCTTGTTATGAAGGTAGATGGTCATTAAAGTAAGCATGCCACCGCCCATTTAATTACATTACACATGTATATCGCAAACTCCTCAACCTACATCAACTAAACTCGGTGGGAACACAATACTTTGAAATGTAGTTTTCTATCGAATAATAACAACACCTAACACAATACAAAATAATTTATAGCTTTAGGCTGTGGATAAAAAAAAATAAATAAATAAATAAAAATAAAAATAAAAATGGTCCCACCGTTGCCTTCTTGCTGTTTCTGTATACTTTTGTATATGTTTCACGTAAACCAATTCTCCGATTGTCATTAACACACTGGAATTGAATTGTGGATTAGATAATTCGTAAAAATACTTATACCACATCAACATACGCTATTGTTATTTTTGGGGCAAATATCTACTCCCCACTTGGGTCATCTAACTGTTGGCCCAAAAAACTTGCTGTTTCGATGGGGTCTGAACAGAAAGAAAGAAATGTTTGAATAAATGGGACTGCGGAAACTCTATCTAGAACGAAGTTGCCCAAGTACCATTCTAGACTTTCTGGCAACTATACCAGTGCTACTTTGGATGACCGATCTCATTGTATATTGTCCACAACGTTCCTTAGTCCTGGTGCTACTGGTCTTGCGACAGGCTGTCAAGTGTAACATCTAAAATTTCAAGGTTATTATCAGTTGGAATAATAATTTGTCTGCGACTGTGGTATTAAAATCATGCCTATAATCCTTCGTCCTGTTAGGAACTATGGTTTAGAGTGGGAACGTCAGGCTCCTTTCAGAGAAGAAGCGAAAAAGGTCGATGAGATAGCTGTTTACTGTTTGTCATCAGTATCATACAAGCATCTCCGCATACGGTTATGGAAGTTACCCATGCATTTTGCGAGAGTTTCGAAATATTGAAGGTAAACAGTAGCGGGGCGAAGACTCACCGAAACCCCCGTATCTTAGAGTTTCGTCTCTGAGTTAGCACGGATGATAACCGACCGCTCATATAGATTATATTCGACCCCTTCAGTGAAAGGAGGACCTCAATTTTTGGTACGAGTGTGATATACATCGATATGAAAATATATAATATGTAAAAGTTTACACTATTCTTTTTAATTCTTTAACCTCTAACCGATCAAACTCATGCCCTTGTTTGAAAACTCTTTTATCAGACGAGCTATCTTCACGAAATATGGCATGTGTTATTATTCAAGGCATCGCTGTAATCTGCGACCATATTACTCATATCGGACCACCAGTCCAATGCAGTGAAGGATATTATATCTACGATGCAGCCGAAGTTAAATTAAAGCGAAATTATTGCAAATGTAACAAAATATGTATTGCTAACATTGCCATTAGCATAGTCCTTCTGTAGAAACACAGCAACTGCAAGCTTGCATCGCTTTATCAGATATGTCCAATTTCCGCGAGCTGCAAAAAGCCGCTGACGTTCATTGCCGATATGATGCTGCAACTGAGTGAACCTACAAGAAACAAGGTGAAAGTGCATACATACCGATTATGGGGAAAAGCTATTAGAATTTCCATTAAAATTTTACCCACTGTGCACATCTTCAGGCCGAACTCCATCATCACCTTCGTGGAGAGCACCGCATCGATGAGTGAAAAGGCGATCATAATGGGGGAAAGGCATGAAATTAGCGTGCACCAGATGAAGTGAACACGCTCCGCTCCGAAGCACACCACTCACAGGCAACATGGCCAACACTTGTGAGATTATCATAACTATGCAAACACACAAGATTCGAAATGTAGTAAGACTTTTATAAAAAAAATAAGTATTGATAAAATACAAGATGTGATTCAAGAGATGCTGACTCTCCTTACATGGTCTCTAGACATGATGGATTGTGCTGGTGTTCTTCGGTGATGCCCCACTAGTCGCCGCCATTTTCCCTTTTCGCAGCAGGAAATATTCTTTCGAATCCTGCAATTGCAAAGCACCGCTCAGAATAAATGCCAAAGCTCAACTGCTAGAATTTTTGTATATTCTACTTCACCGCTGCACTTTTATTTTTGATTCATTGCCACGTTCTTAAGCATTAACAACAACAACATTAGCGTGTGAAGCGGGTTTATGTTGAAAAATTGCAAACTAATGACTCTTCCTTATATCAAACAGCATAGCTGTGCGGAAAGTTAAATAGCGGTAACGGGAAAATAAAAGTTCAATGCCAAATGTGGCAAATTGCTATGAGGGAATTACCTTTCACATTCCAATGCCGATAGCACTTTTTGCTGCGATTGACTATGTGAATGAAGGGTGTAAAACAGTTGAGTAGAAAAAGTCTCGTTTCGTATGCTGTAATTGTAGTAAAAGAGAAAACTCTTAATTTGATTTTAATAATTCAATTGCATGAAAAATTTCATCAAAAGCACAAAGAGTATAATTTTCGAACTACATTTAACTACTGCCAATATCTTGGTATAATTGCTTATAATCTACATTAGGCAGTGAAAGTGTAACATCTGGAGATAGCGAACTTTATTTTCCAATTGATAGCGATACCAATTACCCGCCGACCAACAGACAGTTATAGCATTCGCGACTTGTTCCATACCACACTGTTGGCAGCCAAACTTTGAATTCTAGTACAGAGTCATTCTTGCCAATAGGTTCTACTTTGGACTGATTAGGCAATTGTAAAGCAAAATCATCTTTCGACGAACAAATATCAGACTCTACAAGTGTCTCATCATTTCCGTCCTGTTATATGGTGCATAGATATGAACGATGACAGCATCTGATGAGTCGGCGCTACGAGATTTCGAAAGAAAGGTTCTGCGCACTTTGTGCATAGGCAACGCCGGGTACCGCAGTCGATGGAACGATGAGCTGTACGAGATATATACCGACAATGACATAGTTCAGCGAATCAAGAGATAGCAGTCGCTCTGGATAGGTGATGTTGTCCGGATGGAGGAGAAGCCTCCAGCTTCGAAGGTTATCGGTTGAGTACCCGCCGATGGAAAGAGAGGAAGACCTCAATTCAGTTGAAGAGATAATCTGGCGGCAAATAGCTTTCTCAGATTAGCTTGATCTTTCTCTTTTCGATTAATTTTGTTTATAACTGTTTCAATTACCTTTCTAGTCAGTTTTGTTTTCCTTAACAAAATTCGTATGCAATGTAAGCCAAATAAGCAAATAGCATTTAATTGCCTCGCAACCGCAATTCCATTTGATCTATAAAGCGACTTTGGAACTCAAGTTAAAGACACATGACTACCTAAATTCTTAGTGCCTAGAAGTTAAAAGCCACAATATAGTTGAAGCTGAAATTGCAAAAATAGCAAAACTAAAATTGCTTCAGTTCGGATGCAAACAAATAAACATGAACGTGGTAAACAACAAATGTACAGTCAAAATTGCTATCGATTTCCAGAAATTTCAGTTTTCAGCTCAGTTGACAGTAATTCATTCATAAGACACCACCNTTTATGCTTAGTTAAATTTATACATCATACATATATGTTGATCATATAGCACACCGTGTGCTGGGAGCAACATATAAAGTGTAAGTCGCTTGTACGAATGCTTAGTTGCTTTGATGCTTATCTATAAATTCGAATAACATTTATTAGTATATGCATTCCTGGCTAAAACCAGACGTTGTCGCCTTTCTTTTACTTGAGAAGAAACTCGGAATATTACCTTTCTGGAAATTCAGCTGATGGCTCTCAGCTACGTATTTTGGATCCTCAGAATGCTGAATGTAAACCGAATTAGCTGTACAAAATTTTTGTCCCGAGGCAAAATGGAAACACGACGAATAACATGAGGATTTTAAAGAAAGTAACAAGTCCTTTTAACTACGCTTTCATTTTATTTTCTTAATATTAAACTCACTTTGTTTTGGTCATGTTATGCGAATAATGTTATATCAAATAAAATCGCCACAAGCCAAACTTCTTTTATTGATCCAACAAGCGCACAATACAATGCCTCATTTCATCTCACATAAAGTACAAAAAGTTCATGATTATCTCAAAGGGAATAATCAGCACTTTTAGAAACACAAATTAAATTGATAAGGATAAGAACGCAAAGTCTTTTCAACATATATATATGGATACAAACTAAGATATCAAAGGGGTTGAGACACTCCAAACTCTTTTATACCATCGCAACAAATAACACAAGGTGTAATAGTTAGTTTAATTGACCGAACAACATTTGCAAATTGTTGTTCTATAAGGCATACCGTTCGCGCACTTTGCACGACTTATGACTAATATATTGGGCCTTCTGTAGGAGAAGGCAACACCATCACCCACCTTGAGACCCAGCAATAATAATTGGATAACATTCTACCAAATAGACCACGTCCAGAACTCAGTGAAGAAAGTGAAAGAGTATGGCAGGCGTAGCAGAGACTGTACACAAAGACTGTGGAGAGTCGATTCGGCGGCGTTCGCAGGAACTTGGACTGACGTATGGAACGACTTGGCGCATTCAACGTGGAGATTTTAAATTGAAAGCATACAGAATACAGCATGTTCTAGAACTGAGGCCGCTCGACCTTCCAAAGCGAATAGAGCGAAGCTATTTAAAAATTTCCAATTACCACAGTTGAAACACATCCAGAAAAAAACAAAATTCTGTTTTGGTTTGTGGACTTGTGGATGCCGTTGGGAACGTAGCTGTTAATTACCAACTACCTG
>NW_017534679.1:20220-22458 GCF_001853355.1 Bactrocera latifrons
TGGTAAACAACAAATGTACAGTCAAAATTGCTATCGATTTCCAGAAATTTCAGTTTTCAGCTCAGTTGACAGTAATTCATTCATAAGACACCACCTAATTTGTTTGTGTTATTGCAAGAAGCCAACTTATGCCGCAGACACGTAGCATAGCCCGAAGTCATACAACGCTCACGCCAGAATGTAAAAATCAAATTGTGCAACACAAACACATACATAAGTAGGCACATTGCATGACTGGTCAATTTTTCAAAGTACGTGTTGAAAGTTATGTAGCTACGAATGAGGTGACAAGATCATGGGGCCATYTTAATTGATTTTAATACTTAAATGTTAATTGAAGTGGCAATCGTCACGGCAACAAATAATTTGCAAATTTYCGYTTTCTGAGCAGCAAAGCACTTCAAAGTGGTAATGGAGGTCAATRTACTGGAGCAGGTGGAGAAGCCATACTGTTCGCACAAATAGAAATTTAGAAATTTATCGTAGAAATATTTACTTCGCCAGAATTAGGGAAAATACCGGTGCACTTAAAATCCTTAACTTAAAGGCAATAACGTGAATTAAAAATGGATTGAGCTCCACACTAAAACCGTGCTTTGCATTACAAGATGAACCTTTCAAAAAAACATGTATAAGTATTCATCAAGGAAAGACTTACGTGTGAACAACATTTGCAAATCATTCAACTTTCTTTCGAAGTTTCACGTTCTGTAAAAATGTGTTTGGGCACTTCGCTCAACTTAGGGTTAACGTAATCGTAAATAAGAAGCTAGGAAACCGGTAAGGACAGTAAAGCTGAATTATTGAATTCCTGTATACTTTGAACCCACATCAATGTCCATTTAATCTTAGCACACTGAAACACACCAAATTAACAATAGCATTCGGTATGTTTGTTTYATAATATTTTTTATTAAGCACAACTGCCGGTCGATGGTCAAAATTTTAAATATGTTCGTATATATATATGAACATTTATTGTATATATGTGTTAATCTAAAGGAGAGATACGAACTCTAAACAACCGTTAAGACCCCAGTTAACTAAGCAAATGAACTGAAGGACTGGAAAATGCTTTGTAAAACCGCTCACATACTCNCCATTTTTGGAATATTTAGCCGATTTATCAATTTCCTGTTCAATCTCACATAAATATTTAATTATCGAAGAATATCCGAAGTTATGAAATGATGCCACAAAATTTATGAGCCAACACCAGCAACAGCATACAACAACATCAGTTCTTCAACCCACACAAACACGTTAGCAAAACACTTATATATATTTGGTCATATGTACTATATATACATATGTATATGTATTTTTCTCGGAGGTTGGATATTTACCAATTGGTGCGGAGGAGTTAAGGACCGGCTGTCTGGTTTCCTTCTATGTTGACAAACAATGTTTCATTTTCTTTTCCTGGCTCTTTTTATTGCGGCTCTGTACTTTGGTGATAATCGCGATCGTGTGAGGAGTGAAGGAGCGTAGGCTGTCGAAAGTCTTAGGGCTATTGAAAGTGATCTCATTGCCAAAGACTGCAATATAAAGGTCAAGTCTTTCGTACAGTGTATGACATGTCATGGATTCCATTGCCCGATAACCGGGAAAGGGCACTACCCTTCGAAACCCCTTGTTTAATGCTTCTCAGTTTAGAGCTTTTACTTCGAAGTTGTATGGATTCAGGTGGCTGATAGTCCACCTCTTCAGTCCTGTAGGAAGAGTAGATTTTTCAATGTCCTCGAGTAGTTTTGTGTGATTGACTGTTAATTTTTGAAAAGTCCAACGCTGCGAGGATCGTTCTCTTGCAGAKGAATTTCTGATTARGGCCATGAACTAGCTGTGTRTTTATGRCGCTRAGTGCTGTGGTGGTGCTGTGCATCAATGCAATATATAATATATATGTGTAATATACACATATGACTTAACAGTTATTTTGGGCTAACTCTTAAACAACATTGCTGCCATTCATTATCATCAGCAGATACTAAACCCGCTGCGTGTCTTCACTTGCTGCCATAAAATATTAATAAATAAATTTAAAAAGTGTCAGGTATCTGTCAGCAATAAGGTGTTTTAAAGGCTAATTGGCAATGACAAATAAACGGCATTCTTTTCGAAAGAGACTTAATCAAATACAAATGAATACTCTATGCCACTTGACGAAACTATTTTAAATTTGTTCCCACCCTCTAGGAACAACCGGAGACGATATGTCAAATATATTCGTTTTAGAAA
>NW_017534679.1:24438-25853 GCF_001853355.1 Bactrocera latifrons
CGAAATTTGGCATGGTTTATTATCCAAGACATCGACGTAGTCTCCAACCCTTTTATTCAGACCGGACTACTAAAGCATATAGCTGTCACACAATTATGATAAAAAAAAATTCACCCGTAAATGGTTTTATAGTTTTGGTGCTGCCGTAGAAAACATGTATTGTTTTTCTTAACAAGCATACCGTTTACATGAGTAATTACCTGCAAAAGTGGAATCATGTTATATTTTTTCCAAAAATCTTCCGTTAAATTGCTCTTCTTAATTGAAAATCATTGGAGATTGCAGATCCAATGTACACAGAGTACTCCACTACGAAAAACAAAATTCTTGCCAATGCAACAAAGTAGGTATTGCCAACATTGCACCGAAAATTAAAATACATATGTACATATCGATTAAGGGGAGAAGTAAACGCGAGGAAATACTCATGAGACACAAGCACAAGCGCAGGAGTATCTCTATGCCGTGCTGTTGCTACAAATTTCCATTAAAATTTTACCCACTGTGCACATCTTCAGGCCGAACTCCATCATCACCTTCGCATCGATGAGTAAAATGCGATCATAATGAGGGAAAGGCATGAAATTAGCGTGCACCAGATGAAGTAAACACGCTTCGCATACGATTTTCGAAGAACACCACTCACAGGCAACGTGGCCAAGACTTGTGAGATTATCATAACTATGTAAGTATTGATAAAATGCAAGATGGGAATACAACATTCCGTACGCTGCAGGCGTCAGCTGAATGTTCTTATAAGGTCTTAAGACTAATGGATTGTGTTGGTGTTCTGTGGTGATGCCTTACTGATCGCCGCCATTCGATTGGTCTTTCCCATTTTCGCAGCTGAAAATATGCTTTCGAATCCTGCAATTGCAAAGCACCGCTTTCAATAGCTCAGAATACGCGAATGCAATGCCACAGCTCAACTGTTAGAGCTTTTGTATATTACAATTCACCGTTGCATTTTTATTTTTGATTCATTGCCACGTTCTTAAGATTAACAACAAAAACATTAGAGTATGAAGCGTGTTCATGTTGAAAAATTGCAAACTAATGACTCTCCCTTATATCAAACAGCATAGCTGTGTGGAAAGTTAAATAGCGGTAACGGGAAAATAAAAGCTCAATGCCAAATGTGGCAAATACCAATGAGGGCAGGACCTTACAGATTTC
Organism: Bactrocera latifrons; assembly: GCF_001853355.1. Classification (NCBI taxonomy): domain Eukaryota; kingdom Metazoa; phylum Arthropoda; class Insecta; order Diptera; family Tephritidae; genus Bactrocera; species Bactrocera latifrons. The sequence continues at coordinate 25,615 of NW_017534679.1, forward strand.
TTCGGCGATAGCACTCTTGCATTTGCTGTGATAGAATACATGAATGAAAGGTGTGAAACAGTTGTTTGGCACAAAGCCTTGTTTCATCTGAAGTACTTGTACTAAGAGAAACAACTCTTAATTGGATTTTGAAAATTCAAATGCATTAAAAATTTCATCAGAAGCACAAAGAGCATAATTTTCGAACTACATTTAACTACTGCCAATATCTTGGTATAATTGCTTATAATCGACATTAG
>NW_017534679.1:26548-35073 GCF_001853355.1 Bactrocera latifrons
GTTCGGATGTAAACAAATAACCATGAATGTGATAAACAACAAATGAACAGGCAAAATTGCTATCGATTTCCAGAAATTTCGATTTCTAGCTCAGTTGACAGTCGTTCATTCATAAAACACCACCTAATTTGTTTTTGTTATTGCAAGAAGCCAACTTMTGCCGCAGACACGTAGCTTAGATCGAAGTCATACAACGCTCACGCYAGAATGTAACAATCAATTTGTGCAACACGACGAATCAGCACCACGAACACATACATAAGTAGGCACATTGCATGACTGGCCAACAAAGTACGTGTTGAAAGTTATGTAGCTACGAATGAGGTGACAAGATCATGGGGCCAGTTTAATTGATTTTAATACTTAAACTATGTTTGAAGTCTTAGTCGTCCTGGCAACAAATAATTTGTAAATTTTCGCTTTCTGAGCAGCAAAACACTTCAAAGTGGTAACGGAGGTCAAAATACTGGAGCAGGTGGAGAAGCTATATTGTTCACACAAATAGAAATTTAGAAATTTATCGTAGAAATATTTACGTCGCACAGAATTAGGGAAAATAACGGTGCACTTAAAATCTTTAACTTAAACACAATAAAGTGAATTCAAAAATGGATTGAGCTCCACACTAAAACCGTGCTTTGTATTACAAGGTGAACCTATCTAAAAATCATGTATAAGTATTAATCAAGGAAAGACTTGCGTCTGAACAACACTTACAAATCGTTTGACTTTATTTCAAAATTTCACGTTCTGGAAAAATGTGTTTTGGCACTTCGCTCAACTTATGGTTAACGTAATTGTAAATAAGAAGCTAGGAAACCGGTAAGGACAGTAAAGCTTAATCATTGAATTCCTGTATACTTTGAATCCACGTCAGTGTGCACTTAATCTTAGCAAACTGAAACACACCAAATTAATAATAGCATTCGGTATGTTTGTTTTATAATCTTTTTTATTAAGCACAGCTGCCGGTCGATGGTCAAAATTTTAAATATGTTCGTATATATGTATATATGAACATTTATTGTATATGTGTGTTAATATAAAGGAGAGATACGAACTCTAAACAACCGTTTAGACCCTAGTTAAGTAAGCAAGTGAACTGAAGGACTGGAAAATGCTTTGTAAAATCGCTCACGTACTCCGAGGAGAGTATAGAAATMTTTCATACTTCGGGGAAAACTTTGTACAAATCATTTAGTTGCATTCCAAAATGGTAATTTACTACAATTTAAAAGCTAAAAATAACGTTTATCAGAAATTCAGTGGCTCAGCTTCTGTTAAAAATTTTAAAAGTAGTAAATTTTCATTTTCCTTTATTGAGATCTGCCTACGTGTTCTCACAAACTTGTTTTGTAATCTTTCCAATCCTATAACAAACATTCGTAGTTATATGTATAATATGTATATAGTCAGTATTTTTGTGGTTTGATAATTCAAGTTTAGGAATTTCCTGCATCGCTGAAAATAAGTGCAAATTTTCTAAGCACATACATATGTAGTATACCTGTCTCTTATACACATCTAGATGTGTATAAGAGACAGCTTCCTAGCTGATGAACGAAAGATTTACTCTGATTTCCAAATCCTTTCCGATAGTTACTTTTGTAAATGAATTTTACTTTTGACGAAGTGAATTTATCGCGTTTCCAATTATTGACGTACAGTTTTGACTCTTGACAAAATGTCGAGTTTTCATAACAAGGTGTTATGTAAGTGAGCAACTGTGTATTTCCTTACTGTAAGCGATGAGTTTGTGTGTCTTAAAGTATTACGCAGACCAAKACTTTTGCATTACGTTGACAATGAACGCAAAAAAACGGTCATTATTTATCAGAATCTTTAATCGCGTAATTACATTTTTTTGCCTTGCTTACATTTTATGTTATCAGCCTAAACTTTCGCTTATACCTTTTGAGCTTTATTTGAGTTTGCAAATGTGAAATTGACTATACTAATCGGCTTCTTTACAGATATGAAGGGCTGGAAAAAGGAAATACTTTTTCAATTAGCTATACGCCAGGTCTTCCATTGCTTATATTGGCTTACTACAGGACTGCGCAAAATTAATCCTCCTCCCTTTAAGTACCAAATTATTTTGTGTTAATCGTAACATACTTACCCGATTTTACTAGGATATCTTACATAATTATCAATATTAAAAGTTAAAAGAATGTTTTCTTATTGTCTGAAATGATAAGAGTAGTTACGAGTCCTAAAATATCAATAAAAAGCCATAAAAAATAACCTTTTATGGAAACCAGGCTGGGTTATTAACAAAGTTCATGGTATCAAAGTTGTGGTGGTGGTCGTGGTAGGCCAATTTGTATTAGCATTAAACTTTTCTGAAAATTTTGATTTTTCCAAAATTATAAAATCGCACAACAAAAAAGCAGTAAGCAGTAAAAAGCATAGATACCTGTTCAGGAAGACGCATAATAATTGAGTTAATATATTCCCTTGCATGTCCATATAAGTAATCTTATAGTGGATTCTAACCACATTTTCGTCGAAKTTCTCATAGGTATTTGGTCCAACTACAACAATATTTTCAGAACTTGACCAAGCAACACATAAAATGAAATAATTTCAGCATCACACTTTTCTATCTAAAAATTCCTCGGATATCAACAACATTTAGAACTAAAAATCTTTTAACTTACGTTTACTGTTTCTGTGCTCAAATCCTAAAGCCAGCAAAATTTGTACATATCTAAGGATATCACATTTTAACTGTGTAYTATAACATAKAGTATCGTGCTATTAATTCCTGTTCCGCAATTTTGTTCGTCCAGTAGCCAAAAATCTGAAATAAAATACTTGTTTTCTTTGGGAAGAGACGCAACTACTATTGAGTAATCGCAAGTTACACGAATCCACACGAACTAGAGAATAAACGAGCCTTTTGACTGAAATCTGTACCCTGTTCGGATAAAATTTTACGTATATTTTTGTCACTCTTCTTTTTCTTTATTGTAGTARGAAACGTATGTCAGTCTTTTTTCCTTTTGATTTTTGGCGTCAATGGTATCTCGACCAAGTCCAGACAGGTCCTACTCCACTTGATCCCTCCATCGAAGTGGAAGACTTCCTCCTAGTATTCTCCACTGGCGGGTACTGAATCGAAAATCTTTAAAACCGTGGTGTTCTCTTCCATTCGGACAACATGACCTAACCAGTGTAGCTGCTGTCTCGTGAAACGCTGAGCAATGTCCCTTTCGCCGTATATCTCATACAACTGATCGTCACATCGAAAGAACATACCTCCGCTCCATACAGCAAGGTGAGAATAATTAAGGACTTGTACAGTTTGGTTTTTGCTTGTCAAGAGAAGACTTTATTTCTCTACTCAATCCTAGGATGTACCTGTTGGCAGTAATCTGCGTTTCTGCGTTTGATTTATACGAAGTTTTCTATAACTTCAAAGTTAAGACTTTCCACAGTGACATACGGACAAAGTCGCGAATGTGATGACTGTTTCTTTGATCACAGGAGATACTTCCCATCCCTTTCCAATCATGTGTGGAGGAAGCAAAAATGATGGCGCGGATGTTGATTCCCATGATRTCATAAGTAGAAAAAGTCAAATATGTTGGCATTTTGGTTAAGGCATCGATTTTGCTAAAAGTCAAATCGCGGGGTATGTTTGGTATTTTTTGAATTATGTAACAGATTTGCATGTAATAAGACTTCTGCAACAACTTAAGCCAAGTGTACTGTTAGAGCGTGTTCGGATGCTCTAGAAATTTAAAACTTATCTAAACTCAGACTATTTGACTTTCACATTATAAATCTTAAGCTGTTTAGGGCGAGCTATGGCAATAAAATCAGAAAGAGTTTAAGAAAGAAATTGCTTACAATTTATTGAGATTTAAAGCTCAGCTATCAGAGTTTGCTTTAGTCATGATTTTATTTTTTTCTCTGCTATTTTTCCAAATTTTACAAATAAATATGAATATTTCCAAAATCTACTGGTTGATCCATTACGAAATTCCCTACTTTTTTAAAGAAAAAACACAGAAACTTCCAATTTAAGGTTAATGTTTATTATCATTCGAATATCAATTCTTTATCTCTTTTGAATGTTTGCAGCAGCTATATCTTAGATGGTTTCTCCGTTGAGTTTAATTTTTAACGACTCTTTCGGGCATTTCGACTGGTAACTGGCAAATGATACGTGTGATGCTTTGCTCCAAGGCCTGGATCGAARCGGCATTGTTCACATAGAGTTTAGAATTCACATATCCTCACAGAAAAAAGTCTGAGGGCGCGATATTAAACGAGTTTTGTGGTCAATCGACCGGCCAAAAATGTTACATTTTCAATGATTGGTGCAATGTGTGGGAAGTGGCGCCGTCTTGTAGAAACCAAATCTCACTGAGATCACCAGCTTCAATTTCAGCATCAAATAATCGGCTATCATGACAYGATAATGGTCGCCATTGACGGTTACCTTTCAAAGAGCGTATAAAGTAAAGTGCTGTCGCTTGGGACGGTCAAATAGCTTCAGTTCTTGCACAAGCCGTATTTTGTACGCTTGCAGTTTCAGATCTTGTTCTTGTCAACATGGTCCATCTGATACTATCTAATAATGAATGATGATACTGAAATTCTGAAGGTGGGTGATGGTGTAGCGAATAGTATGCTCAGTAAACCGCTTATGTTGACCATAAGTTGAGCAAAGTGCTCGAAACACATGCTCTGCAATAGGTATAAATCTTTCAATGATGAAATACCAAATAATACTGTAGAAAAAAATGACGTGAACGATTGACACGACTCCCGCGAGATCTGTCAAAATAAAACGCAATAAAAAAGTACCTCTTTGGATTCGCCCGTTATTACTTAGTAGAAGTTGCTGCTAGTTATTGAACTTACTCCCTTAAGTGATATTACTTACCGTTACAGAATTATGCTTCAATAATATTTTAAACAAATACATCCATTTTTTATATTTTTATTTTTATGATTCGTGCAAAAATTTATTCGGCTTACAAAGTTCATATCATAGAATTTGTATAATAATTAATTATATTCTACCTACTTACTTAAGCTCAATGCAATCTGTTGTTGCCTGGAGATGACAGTGGACGTATGCTGCTAACACATTATGCACGCTAGCTTTCTGATGGAATTGTATAAGTGTCAGCTCATATGTTATTATAGTTCCAGCAACCTAATAACATTGAACATACAATAATAAAAAGCAGATGACAAGAAAAACAGAATCTAGAAAACCAGAAAGGCAGACTAATAATTATTTAGTTTGAATATGGTGAATTGATACTCGTACATAACAAAAAGAAGGTCAATTTGAAGAAAGAAAACAAAAAAACGGAAATCAGAAATCAGATTCCACAAAAAAGAAGTAAGTAGACTTCATAATACAACAAAGCAAAACAGGTCGAAGACAGTGCAGAGATACATTCCGCTTAAGCCATGGGCYGGAAAACAAAGTGTAAGTGCAGAAGTAATGCAGAGCTGAATAATTATTATAATCGCCGAAGTGCCAGCACACGTGACTGCTCATCCACAAAAGCCCGGCAGAATGCAAGGCTCAGCACCAATTTCCCTGTTGGATGAAAGAATTTCATGCCACTTAATGCAACCAAATCGGTGCTAATATCCTCCGAGAAACGTTCACCTCAGTGCACCAAGACTCCTTCGGCACGCATCGTAGCACGCGCAACGGCTTCCGTGACTCATCATTGATGCTTGCCGATTAAAATGAAACGACCGACGTAAGGCGGATAAAAAAGAAGAATAAGAAGTCAAAGTGCGCTATATTGGCAAGCGATGGCATTTTACTACAATGAGTGAGAGAAAAACAGACGAGACATAAAATTGCCGGCTACTACTCACCAAGCGAAGTGAATTATATAACATTACCGAGGCATGTGTAAACTCACTTAACACTTCGTAGCAATTGCACACAAATGAAATACAAATTATCGAGAAGGATATCATCGTAATGAGCGAATTGGCGCCGTCAATGCGTGTGCAGTGCTCGCACAAGTTCCGGTATTGTTTGCGCCGCGTCGCCCAGTACATTTCAGGCATACGCTTTGTCGGTCAGTCGGTCATAGAAAGCAATTATAAATGTAAGGCGGTATTTAGAAGTGTGTAAGGTAAGCTCACCATGCCCTTGAACTTGAATAAGTTATCGTCGAGCTACCTAAATTTCGCTGCCAAACCAATGCCAACAATCATAACGGAAACACCCAAATAATTCCAGGTGAAGGTGCAGAGTATGTCTTGTACTTTGCCCAAAATGGCTCGCGGTTCGAAGTAGGAGAAAATCATAAATAAGTTGGTTAGAATAAAGGGAATTTTGGATGAGTACTCGGTCTGCGGACAATAGTTGTATGTTCATCTGAAAATATAAAAATAAATTTAAAGAAAGTCGCATTTGGGAATATTTAAACGAAGCCTTTACGGCAAAATAGCACAGATTAACTTAAAATTAAGAAATCCTTATTTTATTGGTTTAAATATTTACGGCATCCCAAAAGGTTTAGTTTTACGTTAAGCGTTCTAAGAATAGAAGAAACCATATTTGTTTTAGTTGACTAACAGAACCAACCCAGAATTCCGCAATGTTGGGGTTGTCCTTAATAAATACATTATAATTCTATATTATGTGAACTGTAGTCTAAAACGTGTGAAATGTGTCCACGCTTTTCTGATGATGCCCAAGGGACAAACATAATTATGGTGAGCGCTTCATCTCGCATTGTGAACCTGTGGCTTGGCCTCCAAGATAAATCGAAGGAACTGGACTATTCGGCGCGGGTTTATATGAAGTCACTTGTCTACGCAGATAATCCTAAAGCGATTGACGTTCAATTGTTCAATTAACCCCGAAATTCCTTACAATTCCGAATGCGCAATAACCTTTAAAACTTYGAGCCTCTACCGTTCTTCACGAGCTCAGGCACTTTCTTGTCAGTATGCTGATTGTCAAAAGTTTCATGTTCTTATAGGGGCTTGTCAACTATCCACAAGAACATACATATGTATAGTATGTTGGTGTATCGACTAATTTACAAATTCTTATAAATTTTTTTTTATTTTTATTTTTATTNTACCATTCTCTTATGAGGAAAAAGTCTAACGGTGTGATATCGCACGAGTTTTGTGGCCAATCGACTGGCCAAAAATGTTACATTTTCCSCTCACCGAAGTTTTCTCTCAATAAATCCAGTGATTGATGCTATGTGTGGGAGTGGCACCGTCTTGTTGAAACGGAATCTCACCGAGATCACCAGCTTYAATTTCAGCATCAAATAATCGGCTATCATGACATGATAATGGTCGCCATTGACGGTTACCTTTCAAAGAGCGCATAAAGTAAAGTGCTGTCGCTTGGGACGGTCAAATGGCTTCAGTTCTTGCACAAGCCGTATTTTGTACGCTTGCAGTTTCAGATCTTGTTCTTGTCAACGTGGTCCATCTGATACTATCTAATAATGAATGATGATACTGAAATTCTGAAGGTGGGTGATGGTGTAGCGAATAGTATGCTCAGTAAACCGATTATGTTGGCCATAAGTTGAGCAAAGCGCTCGAAACACATGCTTTGCAGTATATGAAATTTTGTAATACAATTGAGCGTTTTGTAAACATTGTTCAGGTATAAATCTTTCAATGATGAAATACCAAATAATACTGTAGAAAAAAATAACGTGAACGCTTGACACGACTCACGCGAGATCTGTCAAAAAAACACAATGAAAAAAGTACTCTAGTAGAAGTTGGTGCTAGTTATCAAACTTACTCCTTCTAGTGATATTACTTACCATTACAGAATTATGCTTCAATAATATTTTAAACAAATACATCCATTTTTTATATTTTTATTTTTATGATTCGTGAAAAAATTTATTCGGCTTACAAAGTTCATATCATAGAATTTGTATAATAATTAATTATATTCTACCTACTTACTTAAGCTCAATGCAAATTGTTGTTGCCTGGAGATGACAGTGGACGTATGCTGCTAACACATTACGCACGCTAGCTTTCCTGATGGAATTGTATAAGTGTCAGCTCATATGTTATTATAGTTCCAGCAACCTAATAACATTGAACATACAATAATAAAAAGCAGATGGCAAGAAAAACAGAATCTAGAAAACCAGAAAGGCAGACTAATAATTATTTAGTTTGAATATGGTGAACTGATACTCGTATATAACAAAAAGAAGGTCAATTTGAAGAAAGACAACAAAAAAACGGAAACCAGAAATCAGATTCCACAAAAAAGAAGTAAGTAGAGTTCATAACACAACAAAGACAAAAAAGGTCAAAGACAGTGCAGAGATACGTTCTGCGTAAGCCATGTCCCGCAACAAAGTGCAAGTGCAGAAGTAATGAAGAGGTGAATAATTATTATAATCGCCGAAGTGCCAGCACACGTGACTGCTCATCCACAAAAGCCCGGCAGAATGCAAGGCTGTACGATACTTACGCTCAGCACCAATTTCCCTGYTGGATGAAAGAATTTCATGCCACTTAATGCAACC
>NW_017534679.1:36534-48572 GCF_001853355.1 Bactrocera latifrons
ACAAAACGAACGGCGCCGAACGAAGGACAGTGAACGATTGTGGAATGATGCAGTCATGACAGAGATAAATGTTTATGAAATAAAGAAGTTACATTGCAATTCCATTAAAACAAAATTGTATATTTGGCTTTGTGTTTTTCCTGAGTGACAATAAAAACAATAAAGCGAAACATTAAAATGATAGCCATCTAAGTGTCAACTGCAAAGTTCAATTTATGTGCATGCGACCACTTGGGTTTTCACATTTTCTTCCGTGACTGTGATTAAGTCGCCTAGGTCCTCGGTCCTCGGTCCTACGACCAGTGCTCTGTATGCATTTCTCTACATTTACGCTCTAAAGTTCTCGCGACTTACCAACACTGTCGCAGTTGACTGGTTTGTGAAGCACTTTGTTCGTTGTCAATACTAAATCAATTGTTGYMGTTGTTGTGAATAACAAACCATATTTGTCCATGAAAACGATACCTTCCGTTGGTGGGGCGTAGTCGCTCCTTTGGCTGGCATTATGGCAAAGAACTCGGCTAAGAGCAACACTTGTTGATCAATGGCGAGAGAAAGGAAATGTCACAACAGAAAAACGTTGATTAGTGAAGCACACTGTGGAATTACTTATAAATATTTGGTGTTGTTGTGTTGGTGGTAAATATCTTAAGAGAATATGTGAAACTAGGAACCAGATACTTTATTGTTACTTAAGAGTTTTTTCGCACTACGGCATTTGTGCTATTGACTTCTAGATTACACAAGGTTATGGCCACCGAGATAAAGAAATTGAATGGCTCAGTGGAAGTACTTTTATATAAAGTAGGAACTTATAGCATGTATTGAGGCTAGTGACATTCCGGCATTTAATTCAAAGACACCTCATAAAACAATATGTATAAAAGGCTCAAGCAAAGTGGCGCAAATAGTTAATAAATTAGGCAAAATTAGCTAGGAATCGTCAGGGATAGGATTCGTCTTCTTGGAAGGCTTTTCTAAAAATTTTTTATCTTTACGTGGGCGGTGGCACACCTGTTTCCGCATACTTAGATTTTTCAAGCCACAAAGGCTTATCTTGTAATAATAAAAAATTTATTTTTTAGTTGGCAAAATTGAGATACCTCTCCATACAAATTTGCTTTCGATTCTACATAATTCGTAGCAAGTCTTGTATTATCGTTAGTTAGATGAAGGCACATAGTTTAATACATTATGCTTCTGTGGTTTCATATAAGCCTTCTTTGAAGACGGAAATTAAGTTGCAAGCAACGTGCTCCAGTAAAAATTCTTTCCAGAAGTTGAAGCATTTAATTAGTTTGAAAGCTCCAGAAGTAGTATTTGTATAAGATACCCGAATAGCACCGCCTCACATTGCCGTCGAGAAAAACCCTGAGTACCAGAACATGGATGTCCTCGATTCCACGATTTGCTGAGGTCGCCACAAGAACTTCCGGGCATAGCTGAATAAGCAGTGGGTTGATAAATAAAATGGATCACATTCCTCACACTGTTTTTGGGAGAGAAGATTTCAAGCCGCAATTGAAGAGGGTTGATGTTGCAGAATCATGCAACTCACCAACTGAACTTACAATATCTTCACAGACGGATCAAAAATGTATAATACATTTGGCCCCTAACCAATTGCTCGGAACTGGACCTAAGGCGGCGCTTAAAGCTGCCTGAATATTGCAATATCTTTCAAGCGGAAGCCAGCGGTCAAGAAAGCGGCTGAGAAAACTACCAATACAGAAAACAACATAAAGAAGMTTAATATATAACTAAGACGATTTCCAAGCGATACGTCAGAGAATGTCCTTAGAATTAAGGAGGCAGCAGATATAGTGGCTGACCTGACAGCAAAGAAATTCTAGGAAACGAAATAGCTGATGAGATTGCCAAACTATTACCTGTCTAACTCTCAAACCAGTAGAGAAAATTTGTAAGGCACTAAACATGATACACATTATAATTTTCTAAAGGGCAGATAGATCAGGGTGATTTGGAATGCCGTATGGACATGCAGATTCGTCAAGTCATGTGCTAGAGTCTCGAAGAAAAACTCACATGGTTTTACTCAMATTCTCGTGCTGTATTGTTGGCCTAAAGACAAGTCACAATTTACTGGCATCACACGCAACCCTGATGGGTATTAATAACGACAATACATGCAAAAAGTACCGGGAAATTGGTATGAGAGAGGCGCTGGAACATCATTTGTATCAAGTCACTCATAAAGTTCGCAAAAACTTTGACAAATGCTTTAGTTTAAATTAAACTCAACTTGCATCAGGCATTGCTAAAGATTCAATTACCATAACGCTACCCATAGCAAAAATTCAATTGATAGGTATGGTTATGGCTATGGCGTTATGGGAAAATTGAAAACAGTATTGACCGTTAAGTTGATGCGATCAATTGTCTTCGATGGTTATGGTAATGGCAACTATAATTGAACCTTAAGCACTAGCGCTGACAACTATAGATTAAGATGTTCATATGGTGATGCACATCGGAACTTTTGGGAGAAAAAGATTTATTCAAAATCGATATCTTAATAAGTAAGTAATTAGTTTACGTATGTAATGAGCGCTTCAGATAAAAGTCATGGTCAGTAATAGTTTTGTTCTCCAAGTCAGTTGACTTCTCGTTTTCAGAGATTCAAGCGATAGCTTAGGATCTAGGAATTTGTTTATGTCGCGACTGTTGACAGGCCTATTCTTACTACACTCAAATTTACCAAACCATATTTTGGTAAGTGAGGAATATAGCAAATGATCTACAAACACCAACTTTAAACAAACGCGGCAGGTAGACAATTTTAATGATATCATATATTGTAGATTGAGTACCATAAATTTGATTCACTTTTACTGGCCTGATGAAAACTACCGTCGTGTTGAAAGTCCTTCTTCGCCAACTTAACCAATATTTGTGGGGTTAATTAGCCACTTGCTTGGTGGTTTGTCTATTTGCAGTTGCAGCAAATCCCTTTGAGTAACAAACTCCGTGCAGGTCCGTATAATTAGGGTAGTTTTGTGGTTTGGTTTCTGCGGTCCATATGTCGGCGCAGCATTAGAGCCTTTTTAGCACATAATTTAATAAATATATGAAATGGAGTGGCTCACAAACTACATACATTAATATTACACAAGCTTAATTGAAAATTTTTGGAAATAATTGCCGCCGACTTTAAATATCGTTGATCCAAAACTTAAGGAAACAGCAAAGCCACAGTAAACATTTTAAGCAACAAGATCATCAATATATATTTATTCGTCGGCCAGTTTAGACCTCAGATCTAAAAACCTTGGACGGAAGTATAGTTCAAGTTGTCTACCTAGATATTTTAAGCGAAATCAAAACTACTTTTCACACTCTTGCAGTTTATTGCTACAGAATATTATAGTTTTTTTTCACCTAACGGTTGTATGTACGTATCACCCAAGACTAAGCGATATAGATATAGGGCTATAATGGGTCTTTCAATAAGTGCGCTACAAAACCGATGCCATTTAATATGAAACTCGATTTCTTTTGCATCACTTGTAGAACTCCAGACGCCCAATGATGCCGCCGGCCATAAACTGCACCAAAACGTATTTTTTGCGAGATGCAACAGTTACTCATAGAGTACGTACGAATGTACTTTTACAAGAACAAATAATTTGATTGATATCCCACGATCGGTGGGATGTTTCAGTTTTATTTAAGAAAACTATTGTAGTGTACTTATTGAAAAACCGCCCTAAAAGTTGAGGCCACTGACTCCAAATTTCGGTAGTAAAATTTAATAATTTCGACTCGTTGTTGGATGGTATATCTTTTCATGGTAAAATAGCGAGCAAGAAAATTTCCAAGGAGCGGGAAAAAATATGGTATCATTTTTTGGTGGAGCCCTATTGAAAAACTTTATATATAGTATTAGTTGTCTAGAGCAACAAAAATAAAAAAAATAAAATAAAAAAAATAAAAAATTAAAAAAATCTTTGGTAACATTTTGTAATGTTTTTTGATAAATGTCATCACCTAAATACGACATGCTTTACGCAATCAACATTTATCCAATAGAATGGTAAATAAGTGGGAATTTTACTCCAATGGACAACCATAATATTGTGGTTCAAAAGTTATATTTTGCGAAATTTCCTGTGATTTTTTCTGCATGTCTAACTCACGTGTCCTTTTACTAAAAATTCTCAGCTCATAAGTACAACTCAAGAAACTTACAACCTTACGCTTGTATTCCGCCCTTTGTGCGTGTGCAAGACATTTCAATTTCACAAATCTAATTCCTCACTTCGTAACNACTTATATGGATTGGTTGAATCCACTTAGGACTAGTGGTGTACTAAAGTACATTTAACAAGTAAAAGTTCTGGTGGTCAAATGTATTCATACACGTAAATGGTAATTAGTATATGTTCACAATTCAGAGCTTTCCAGTGAAGCTTTTGCATCTATTGTCGCCAAAGAAATCTACAAATTCTACGGCAATATTTCGCTTATTAAGTCTATTTTTCTATTTCTCACTCCCTCATATATGTACATATGTATAATATCTGTCTCTTTAGCTATGCCTGTATATCATAGGAGTGCGCTCAAGATATAGGAGAAAAGTTCGTTGGATAGTAAAAACTAGAGATAGAATGGAGTTTAATACTGTTTGCATAAATTTAGTCTAAGTCCGAGGGGGTGGGGTGTATGTTTTTCTACATTATTGATTCTCACGAAATTCGTTTAAACATTATGTCCTCAAAAAGAAACGCATTTGTTTTGGTGTGGCTCCGTGATATATTCAGGCAATTYACGCAAACATATGTATGTGCGGCTTATGAGCGAGGCTTGGAGATAAACAAAAAGCGCTAGCACGATAATTTACAAAACATATTGTTGAGCTGGCTATTTACAAGTACGAGTATATGAGCAAATCTATTGATTGAATATAAAACAGAACGGAGTAAATTGATTTAAGAAATTGTTGCGAACATACGTAGTTGCATACATACTGACATGTACCTACATACATATATTTATGCAAGCATACTTGTAGCTATATATACACATGCATAACTCAATGGGTCTGTATATTCAACATTCGGAGAAAAGTATTACAAAAGCATGTTTGGTCGAAATGGAATTGTAGTCGCAGAAGATAGAGGAATTGGAGAACAGCACAACGAATGAGAACGCAGGAATAACTTCGAATGGGTTCCAATGCCAGAGGCTTGCAAATAASTTTCTTAGAGTGCATAAATTAATGGTAATTCGGATTAGATTTGATTGAATTACTTAGTACTGTTGCTGGTATTTGCGCAGGAACTTTAAAAMTTTTATTTTCAGAATTCTTGGATGGGAAATCCACTCACCGGGAGACTTCTTTAGTTTAGTACAATAGCATGTTCAAAAGTTTTGCACACTAAAGTCGGATATTCAATACCGGATCAGCTCTTATATGTATATGACAAAATGTTTTAACTTTTAAGAAGATTTCACATTTCCGTAATTTTACTTGCACACACAGGTCTACTATAATATAAAGTACATGCATGTGTCCATAAGTATAGCATACATTCGTATATTACTTAGGTATACCTATCGTNCTTTACGCGAATACTTGTCGACAACGGTCTTACCCCATATGTAATTATTCCAGGCATTTCTCATTACTAATTGGCTGAGAAGAATGGACACTTTATTAGGGTTCGAGACCAATCTAAAACATCTGCCGTATTTTGGGTCCGGTACCCGTTCCAATGTAACTCTACATTGAGTGATCAAAGCACCGCGTCGGGGATTAACATACAACCACTACGATACTCTCCGAAGGATCTTCGTCTAGAATTCGAAGCCTGAACTACTAATAGTCGAGATCCATACTGTTCTCAACTGGTGACCAGAGGTTGAGCCCCTACCTCTCATTCAATACATACACCATTCTTCCAAGAACCTTACCCCGATTTTAGCTAATTGCTTCGCCGCTTAAACAATTCGCTAGCACACGACCCTACCTGTTCGGCATTCCGACTAGTGGAGACCACACCGCTAACATCCATCAGTTCAGCTAATCCCAATATCACTCAACCTTAACATGCACCCAAACCTCGACCTGCGCTCCACACGAGCACCTCGATCTTTCAGATAGGTGCCACTGATGAAAAACCCATTCAGAAGCCAATGTTAAGTAAGCAGGAAACCTAGGCTTAAACAGAATGTGAAGTCTGGGTTTCTTTCTACAAATCTAAATTTGCGACTGTCCTCGTAAGTCACCCGACTGTCATATCTATTGTTTCAATGGTTTTACCACCTATTCCTAGCCCTATCTCCCAGTAGCCTTTTGCTTCCTAGATATCCCTCACTCACCATATCAAAATCGAAAATACAATAATTATGCAACAATGACACACTTCAGCCCTTTCTTGAGAGGAATGCAACAATACGCTGTATGACAGTGACGTGAAGAGGGGGTGAACCTAACAAAACCTTCACAGCATCCGTCGAAACGGTGCAACATACAGACAAACTTGCAAGCATCATACAATTGCTCTGAGAAGAGTTTTCGGGGATGCGAGACCGTTATCGCTGTTTAGCACCATATTGCCAATCGTCCGGGGTCTAACCACTCAGTAAGACGCGACAGTACAGGGTTTGTCCGGAAAGTAATAAGACTGAGGAGTTTTATAAAAATTTATTGAACCAGTCGTAACAATGTTTTAAAAACTTTCAAAATAGGCTCCTTCTGCGCTGCCCGCCAAGCATTGAAGGCGTCACAGAAGGCATATTCTGGAATAGCCTTGAGAGCTGAGGCGCATGCTGCTTTGATCCCTTCTGTGGTCTCAAAATGCTTGCCTTTCATCGTTTTTCGTTTTAGTCTCTCTATATAAATTAACGCATTGTCGGTGCTTGTCGAAATCGCAGGTCTGCCAGAACGGTCTTCATCTGCGACGTCTTCCCGGYCCTCCAAAAAAGCCTGGTGCCACCGAAACACACACTCGGAAGTACAGTCGCGGCGGAATATAATCAGTCCTACTACTTTCCGGACAAACCATTTATATGCGCAGAATCGGCAAATTTCAAAATTCTTCTTGAAATGGTATATCTTTTCAAAATCCCTCATAGCAAAAAATAGAACCTCAGCGCTTATACCTGGCATTAAACAATTTGGTAAATTCGTTGGAGAATKTAATTAAATTAATGTGTTTTGGTGTCAAAAATGGTTGAAAATGATTCAGGGCTTCCCCTAACCTCTATATATTATATTATACATATATATTCTCATGATTTCACTCACTGTTATGAAAATAGAGATATTCGTAGGGACCTTTTTCCTAGCACTATTATATATTTATGTAAAGATATTTACGATACAAAAAATAAAAATAATCATTATATAACAAACGGGTGTAAAAAATTCGGAAGGTTCAAATATATGATTGTAATCGCTTAAAAAATCGTTTATAGCGAATACTTCGAGCAACCATTTTTATTAAGTGATTTACTGATAAATTTAAAAAGGGCCTTAGGACCCTTCATTATCATTCGAAACTGTATTCATACCATTTATATTTGAAGCTATTTTAATACTGATTGCATTAATTTAGTCTTCCAAGGGTGGAGTGTTTATTTTTGTTTGGTTCGTCAGCGATTTCATATATTCTCACAGAATTCATTTGAAGATTATGCCCATAAGAGAAATGACTTCGATTTTGTCTGCCTCCATGTTATATTCAGGCGATTTCCACAAACAAATGTGCGGCTTATGAGCCATGCTTGAAGATAAACAAAAAGCGCTAGCATGACATTTTACAAAACATATTGTTGAGCTGGCTATTTATATTAGCAATTCCAGTTATTGAATGTGAAATAGAAAGGCGCAGTAAATTGATTTGAGATTAAAGAAATTGCTTCACACATACACAGTTGAGCATACAATGATACATACCATACATATATTTATGTAAGCATACTTGTACACCTGCATAATTCAATGGGTCTTTATATGCGTCATTCGAAGAAAGGTATTACAAAAGGGTGTTTTCGTTGTATTGGAATTGTGCTCGCACAAGACAGAGTGAGGAATTAGAAAACAGCGCGACGGATGAGCACGAAGAAATAACTTCGAATAGATTCCAATGCCAGAGGCTTGCAAATAGCTTTTTTAGAGTGAATAAATGAATAGTAATTCGGATTTGATTTGACTAGCTTATTTAGTGCTGTTGCTGGTATTTGCTGAGGAATTGCAAAATTTGTGATTTTAGGGATCTTAGAATGCAATTAATGATTATTTCTATGGGAAATGCACACATCGAGAGACTTCTATAGTTTATTACAACGGCGTGCTCAAAACTTTTGCTTGTTTAACTCGGAAAGTCAAAGCTGGAAAGGCTTTAATATATGACAAAATTGTAAGAAGATTCAACATTTGATTAATTTTATACAAATATTTGCACATACCCATAAGTATAGCACATAGGGATGCGTATGGTATACGTATGTATGTATTTTAATTTATATTATATAATATCTAAGCAAATGCGTCTACTACAAAAAGCTCTTCTCTACTCCATTAACCACAAACAGGGCGGCGGTTGACAATAAAAGGTTCGTGTAAGACCTTGAKACGTTTTATTTGGACGGTTTAGTTAGTCTGTAATTTAAATTTAGGTCTAATTGAGCGAAAAAATATATATATAAATAAGTATGTACGCACGAATGATTATTTTGCGTCATTTAAGGAAGCAAATGAACAGAATAAGCAAGAAAAAATCCTTTCGAGCAGGCTGCTAACCAGCTATCAACGATATCCCACTTTCACTGTGCGAGGTTAAAGTCCAAAAGAAGAGAAGGTGTAAGTGCGGGATAAACGGAGTATCAGAAACTTTCGCAAGTTAGCAAATTTTCAATAGTCAAGATTCATCAAAACATCTTAAAATATTTAAATTATTATGCTATGGCCCTTCTCTGCTTAGATTAGGCTAGGATCTCACTAGGTCGAATATTAAGTACACCACATGATAGATCGACAAAGTATTCCGAGCTCACGACAAATTTANGTTAAGCTAGAATCTCACTTAGATAGATATTTGCGCTTTGTGTTACAAAAAAAACTCTTTAAGCGCAGAACCTGATGAAGCCTGCTCAGCTCACCACAAATTAGTTAAGACGGTTAATAACAATCTCAGCTACTGGCTACGTTCTACAAAGGTGTGTCGATTTAATCTCACGCTGGCAAAACAAAGTGACAAGATGACTTCACCTTGCCTTCCTTTATACAACTTTGGCAAAGAGCGCCTGACACGTCTAAGAGCGGCTTAGTGACGATGTAGTGGTTTGAAATCCAGAAACTTTATTTGGTAGAGATCTCCAGATAGAAGACTAAATCTCTTACCCTCTCTCTTACTTTCGATCCATCCGTGGAAGAGCTCAATTTTAATTTTCTAAAATTTTGTACATAATGAAATTATTAGTTTTAAATCAGACATCAAAACCGACATTAAAATAAAAATTATAGTAAATAGTAGTTTTGGCACATTCCTCCCTTCCGGTTGACCTAAACACGCCGTTCTGTTCGCGGAAGCATAGATGATATGATTCGAGACTCTCAAATTTCTTGCGAAATATTTGTATTTATTTAAAATATGTTATAATTTTTATATTTTTCCCAGAGTAAAATTGTTTGACAATACCTTGCTTATAGTACTATTTTTCAAAGTTTTCAATTGGTAGAATTCAGAATATGTATTACGAACATTTACCAGAAACCATTGTACTAGAGTTGCCTATGCGAGTAGTTATTGGTTAAACTGTGATTTTTGATCAAATRTCGTCCAACAAACGCCAACTTTAATCTTCTTTTAAAATAAAATAAAAAATAAATAAATCTTCGCGATATTCGGGCCGAGCACTTTGTATACGGCACATCAAACGCTTCAAAACTGCAAGATAGAATACCTGATTAAGTTTTTGGCCGGGTAGAACACATTCTTTGTGGACAATACCCTTGGACTTAATCAAACAAATCGCACAGTTTCGATGGAATTTCTAATGATCACGGATTGATTGGCCCACATGTTGATCGTCATTTATGTCCACGCGACCACTTTGAAAATGTTGAGACCACTCGTGCACTCTGCTATGGGATAGGCAATGATCACCATAAACTT
The DNA here is from genome assembly GCF_001853355.1 of Bactrocera latifrons. Classification (NCBI taxonomy): domain Eukaryota; kingdom Metazoa; phylum Arthropoda; class Insecta; order Diptera; family Tephritidae; genus Bactrocera; species Bactrocera latifrons. The sequence goes on from NW_017534679.1 coordinate 46,677, forward strand.
GTTTCATCAATTTAAACGTTTGGGTAAAAGTTTTACCAATTTAAAAAAAAATTAATGTTGGCTCTTTGTTAGAAGCTCATTTTCGCACCGATAATAAAAACATACTAACACTGAAAACGCAATAAATTCACCTTCAATCAATAAAGTGTCATGAAATTATTAATGAACAATCGATAAAGATAGCAGATTCTCACGCACCTGTCGACATATAAGTTGCGAGACCAGGGGCGCTAGATTCAGAAAATTCCTGTTTACTTTGGAACGCACCTTGTACGACACCTAAATGTATACTTTTCCTTCCTACCACATCTGGAGCGTAAAATGCCATCACTGTGGTAAAAATAGTTCAAGGAAATTTAACTTTAGTACGAAACACGTCCCGCGAAATTAGAACACAACTTTAATACACACAGTGTCTGATATACAAATGCAAATAAAACTGTCTTATGCAGACAACTTTTTATGTGCGTAAGTGCTGTGGCAGACACACTTGTGCAGTGCACTGTGAGGTGAGCTGAAGTGCCACTCTGTCGACTTTTCCACTGCAAACATGTTCTGTGAGTATTTAGCATTGCTTAGCGAAAGCCGAAACGCACTCGTGCCACATATGGAGGTATAAAAGCGTCATTGTAACGAAGACTGCACAAGTGTAAATGTACTATTTTCGTGCCTGTGCATGTGCATAGGGTTTTATATAAAGCGTGAAAGTGCAAAATATGTTTCATATGAAGTGTGTTCAAAAGTTTAGGGCTACGGCCATTTAAATTTCTATCTTGCTGTCTTATTGCCACAAGCTAAGAAATAGAAATGAACACTTCCAAATTTAAAAAATCTCCAAAGGAAGTTTACACTAAGTGATAAAAGCTGTTCTGAAAAGCAGACCGAGAAGATTACCCTATTAATCCAACTCTGGTTTTGTCACCAAGTCAACAGCTGATGAAAACTTGAAGCCAGTAAAGAATGGCTTCTGATTACTTGTCGTGGAAGTTGTTTGGACGGAAGAAAACGTTAACAAACTTTGATTTAAACTACTTTTAATTAAACTGAAACTGAGTATTACTATTATTGAAAAGAAAACTCAATACTATAGAATCGAGCTCTAATCAAAAATACTAGAAGATAAGATATAGATAAGATAGAAATGATTATAACTGAATAATATGACTTCTAAAAGGGCTGAATATGAATAAATAAACAGTTTTTGATAAATGAAAAAACCCGCAATACCTTATGAGCTCCCCTAGTAGACGCTATGAACAAAGTATAATTAATATACTTGAGTTTGTTCGCTAATGGTTATTTATGATATCATTAAAAACTCGAGTTACTTAATATATAGCTAAATGTTCAGGATGAAGAGGCAAGATGATTAAGTGAGGAGCTCTCTGTTGATGTAATGTGTCCTGCTACTACATACATATATTATATAAAATTATTTTTGTCAAAGTATTTCCAGTAGATACGATTGCACTGGCAACGAGTTATTAAATAGAGGAGCGGTCGCCGTACGGAACGTGGATAATGGCAAGTACCAGACACTAAATATTGGATTTTGGATAACTATAGCGATACATATAATGTGTGTTTATGAGGATATGCTTTTCCAGAAAATTGACAACATCGAAAAATATGTATAATCGATAGTTTATATATTCTGAAATATTTCTCGTAAAGAATTTTTCAAAATTCAAATTATTTCACAAGTTAAAGCAGTTTTAGTGTCATGTCAACTGGACTGGTGTAAGCTGTGGACGAAATTCTCTATAAAACAAGTTTTTCTCGAAAATAATTTTTTTGGTGCTTATAATATATTTCATTCTTCAAATATGGCAAGAATATTCTTTAAATATCGCTTTGTTAGATGAAAAAAAAAAATGAAAATGAAAAATCTAATTA
>NW_017534679.1:49002-53032 GCF_001853355.1 Bactrocera latifrons
CAACTTTTGTTTTTCTAGCAAACCTTATATATAATATAAATGAACAAAAAGCTTGGAAACTGTTAACAAAAATATTTTTTTGTGTTTTGATTTTGTTTTTTTATCAATTGCCACAAAATTCGGGCCTCTAGTATGGAATACCCCTTAATCTTCAAGCCGCCTTACAAATTATTATAGGTTGGAACATGGAGGAGGATTAATGAATTTAGGAGGTTAACWTCGAGTTAAAGTTCTACAATATGAAAGATTGTATTCCATGTAGATATAATAGAAAAATATATAGAAATTTAATGTTTATTGATTGCTAAACTTCTTCCATAAAAAATATGTACAAATAATATATACAAAGTGCGTTCCAAAGTAAACAGGACTTAAAAAAAACATAACAAATGATTTTTTCGGCAAAATCAATTTAYTTTATTCGAAATAGTCTCTTTCTGCTTCAATACAGCTTTTTGCATCCAAAAGGATGTCGAACGAGTGTTTTAGCTTGTTGGCCGGTATGGCCGCCAGTATGCCGGTGCAAGTCTTTTGAATGGYCTCTACGTCTGCATAGCGCTTTCCTTTCATTTTTATTAAAAGGGAGAAGTCGCACGGTGCTATATTAGGTGAAAACGGGGAGGTTAGTCAAATAAACCTCTTTAGTGATGTCCTTCGAATGTTAGATTTTGTGCAAATTTTAGTAGTCAGAAAATTTCTGCAGAACAAACCGTCCACACAGCTTTCGTAAGCAGAAATGTTTGGTAAAAATGCAATAAATAGATGTTCTGAATATGCTCAATTCCATTTCCATAAATTTCAATGATAATTTCGGYCGAATTTTGCTGAATTCACGCACAATTTCGATGGAATTTCCGGTGATCACGGATTTGAATTGGCCCACATGTTGATCGTAATTTATGTTTACACGACTACTTTAAAAACCCCCTCGTGCACTCTGCAAAAAAAAAAAAGTGGTAAAAGTTTTACCAATATTAAGACAAAACTAAATATTGGCTTTTTGTTCGAAGCTCATTTTCGCACCGATAACGCAAACATACTGACACTTAAAAAGTAATATCTTCACTTTCAATCAATGAAATGTCCTGAAATTCTCACTGGGCAATCGATAAAAATAGCATTAAAAAGACATTGAGAACTCTACAATTTCTACTTATTTATAGCTGCTCGAAAATTAGTAGGAAATACGTGCTCGTTTTTTCGTATTCGCCGATATGGAATCACTATAAGATGCAACTGCCATAGAAATTGATCGGTCAAATAAACACCTTTTAGGGACAACTTTTTCATTTGTAAAATGTATCTCAGCTGCGGTGCAAYCGAAGTTAACGTTTTTCTCCTGTTTTTGCTTTCGACTTGGGTTTTCCGAATATTATTTTTTTTTTTTTCTTAAAAATCAGTAAACACTTTGAAGGCATTTTGTTTAATGGTGACTGTTTTACATTATAATTTTTGCGCATAGCCATATAGCGAAGTTACATAATCGCTTTACCTCCGATATCTTTACAGCACTATGAGCTTTCTTCATTTCATTATAATTTTAATAGAATATTTCTTTAATTGAGTTGTGAAAGTAAGGTAAAGGGATTTGACCTACCCAACATGCGTATTACGGCTTTGCGTGACTGCTGATGTCGAGATTCCTGGTGCACAGAGCCCTGTTGAACGCCTGCAGAACGGAAAGAAGTGAAAACAAGGGTTAATATATCGTTAAGGTGTTTCTAAAGTGAGACATGATTCGATACAGTTTTATCCTCACAATAGAGTGGCCCTAAGCAAACCTAAAGGTTTGAGCAATAATAGGGTTAAATCAGTGGCTGGGCATAAAAAAGAAATGTAAATATAAATATTGGCAGCTAGGGTACTGCCCACGCTTATCCTAGCACAACATCTTCTTTATAAGCTCATCAAGTAAGCCTTCCTTACGATGTAACGTGCATACAGGCTTCAAGTCTATCAAATTATAATACCGAAACGCTTACTCACCCAACTGCAGTGTCGTGCTGAAACGTCATCAGCAGCATCGGTATGACGAAGAAGAAGCAAAATGAGATATCGAACAGTGGAAACTCTTCAGAGTAGTGCGACATGCTGCAGAACGCGGACTCCGGTATCGTCGTCTCAGCTGCTCGAAGCAGAAAAAAGGAAAGCAAAAAGTTTTAATTATAATTATGTTGAAAGTTAAATGTGTAAAATACTATATTTTCGAAATGGAATTGAAATTCTCCAATTAACCAGAAAAGCAGCTTAATATAAAGTGGTGCAAATATTTATGGAATGCCATGATTGTCAGTGTGATGTAGTTTTCCAACATTTTTCACGCACAAATAAATTATATGCTTACTTAAGGGATAATTCATGTATTGAATGTCCGTCAGCAGACCGAAGGGTGTGGCACCCAACAAGCTGAGAATCCAAAGAGGCTTCAAAAAATCGATTTTTTTGCGGATTTTTTGAGAGGGAAAGAAATATTTGATTAAAGCGGAATTCCTAGGGTTCATATTTATATATTTTAACATCATTCACAAATACAAAATCTTTGATAATCTGCCTTTGGGAAGCAATTACTGATGCATCTCGCATGTATATTTGTCGGATGGCAGGTCGCATCAAAATTCAAAGAGATTCATATTTTTTAATAATTTATATTCTAGTTAAACTAAAAAAAAAATCTAAAAAAAGAGTGTCAAATTTTAGAAATTTTTTAAAAATTGAAAAAAGCGGTTTTTGACCAAAAAATTTTGATTTTGTGTTGTTTAAAAATATGTTCAAACTTGACTTTTCTTAGTTTTATTTAGTTTAAATAGAAGATAATTTAATGGCAAAGACAATAAACTTTGCCCCAATTTCAAACGCCGGAAAATCGTAAAAAGCAATAACCGAGAAAACGCGGTCATTATTTCCCTTCTGGCTTCGAAAGTATTTCGAATTCCCATCTATAACTTTTGGGGACATATTCTTAGATATTTTGTAAAGAGATTTAAGCAAAAAAAACATTAGATTTTTTGAAGTTTCTAAGAAGGCTCCCACCTTAAAGCCGCTCATCGCGATCAAATGCAGGGGGTGGCCAATGGCGTGAAAGCGCTCCGTGGAGAAGGTGACGATGGTGAGTTGTCGATGGAAATACAATAATAATTATTACAATAACAACATTTTCAATAACAATAATGATGGTAAGTGTATTACAATGCAATGAAAGACATCAGAAAATAATAGTTTTAAGTTTCTGTAGTAATAATTGCCTTGCAGAACACGATGCCGCAGGCGGATATTTGACATTCATCGGCAATAATGTTTCACTGATAATAACAAACTTATGGCATGAACGCGCGTATCTTGCAGAAGGTAGTCCAAACAGGTGCCAGTGGAGGAATATTTCCGCGGGCAAGCCTGGAAAGAAAGAAAAAATTAAAGTTTTCTGTAAAGTTCCTCTGCTACGTAATTTATGATATTTTTTATCAATTATTAAAGCTCGATAAAAGTTCAAACAAGTCAATGTGCTCCTACGTGCGCTTCTGTGAACTTTAAATTTAAATAATACCTAACATTTTACAACTTCAGCTGTTTTGACTCTCGCGTAAGTATGTACCTGCATGTATCATTCGTTCATTTTGGAAAGTTTTCACATAAATTATGCTCACACTGGCGTTGCCAACACAATTCAATAAACCAAATAAAAAATTTGCATTTTCGCCGGCCCTAGGCGGGTCAGTGCAATAAGCTCGCAAATCACGCACTAAGCAATTGACAAGCAGTGTTTAAAATTATGCGAAAAATACTTTCAAGAAAATTAATAAATTCTAGGCGTCTCCAGACAGCTAATCGTAGTGCTAAAGATTTAAGGTATAAATTCCGTACAATAAATGTCTTAACGCAACGTATAAAAATAAAAAATAAAATTTTGTGGTTTTTGAATATTTTTATTGCAATGTTTTATTTGAGTTTAAAGTTATAACGGTAGTACGAAGACATCTGCCGTCCGGTAATTCCCCGAAGGATTACCATATTGCTAGCCAATAACTTTTTCGAT
>NW_017534680.1:0-1933 GCF_001853355.1 Bactrocera latifrons
TTGACCGAGAATATCGGACCATATGTACATACATCTGAAATTCAGAAAGAATTCTTTCCTGATAATAGCAATTCTGTGGGTCAGAAACGTGTTGAATCGGAGCAATACTTCCTTGAGCCCTCATAAACCTAATATAAAGATTTTCGAACTTTCTACTTGAAAGGAAATTTATCATATTTATGAAAAATTCTATTTGAAAATATTGGACATATATATATGTATATACTATATGTGTATAGAGCTAAACACAAAGAAAGTTTTCTGAAAGACTTTAGATGGATTTTGAAATTAGAATTTGAGAAAAATGGTCACAAGTTTAAAATTAGTAGAAGGCTCTACGGCTGAGGATGTGCTCCTCTTCAAAAGTTATCCTCGCATGATATAAGTTATTGAAAAAGTTTTACACGGTAAAAAAAGGCTATTGAATTGACAGATCTATTTACAGCAATTACTTCTCAATTATCCAATTCAAATACTACGTATAATCTTTCACTCAATGCTCCTTTATGTCCGAAATACAAAGCAACAAATAAAATATTATAGTGTGTAATCTCCAACGAAATTTCATTCAAAGCAATTTCATTTTCTTTAGGTAGTCATGTAATTTCCGGTTTTCGTATCTGAAAGGCGCCATGACTAGCAAACACAAAGCAGACAAAGAAATAGTTAAAATAAAAAAAAAAAAAACACTGTATAACTTATTTACGAACACTAATAGTAACAATTATGCTGCATATGCAAAACAATATTGCGTGTGTATTCATGTACGGAATATAGACACAAAAGTTCAGTTGTCAGGCTACAATTGTGCTATTAAAAGAGCTAAATGTTGATATCTCAATCTTTTAATCGAATGAGCTCCTCTTTACTGTAATAGCCGTGCACGCGATATAACTAAATAAATTACTCATAGCGAACCTTAAAAGTATAACGAAAATGAGCCGAATAAAAGATTTCTTACTTTCGAAGTCCAACAGCAATGCTTTCTAAAATCATTCTTATTGCAGATCGTGTGAATTAATTTGATATTCACTATATCCTTGTATATATGTGGGGACGTCTTCTAGCCTCTACAAATATAGGAGTGATTGTCTGAATGCATTTTGGCGTTGATTTATGCACTTGCCTATAAATTTGGAAGCCTTCGTCATTTACGTGCCCGTGGGTGATCCAATTTCGCACTCGTTGGTGCAAAGCTTGGAGCTGGAAGTGTTTGCTAACGTAAGTCCATGTCTAAGTAGTAGGTGTGGTGTACTAATTTTACTTATAAACTAGACACCGTTTTTTACATTACTTAAGCTATGTATAACGTGCGTATGACAAGTAACTTCCGTTTCTGCGCAAATTAGAGGCGCGAATAAGGGCGATCCTAAATGTAATGTAAACAAAATATTTTTTATTAACTGAGTATTAATCTATATATGTTTTTATACCTACATATGCAAAAATATATACAAATATAATTTAAAACCTCGTAAAATAAGACTTCATAAATTTTTAAAGAGAAAACTTTTACAAAAACCTATTTTGTTAATATTATTATTTGCTTAAGTCTTTTATTGTTACATATTTGTTCTTAATCTAAAGTTAAGAATTCCAAATATATTTAAAATAGTCTCCGACCTTTACTTCTTGATGTTACTAACTCAGTATACCATATTTAGGAACCAAAAATATTTTAATACCGCTTAAGGACGTATAAATCGTGTTAAATTCACAGAAACTATACTTGACCCAAGCATACAATAAAGATATAGTTCTTTTCGACATACTAGTCATAAAGTACCATCAATTACTTGGAGTAAAAAATACAATCAATTACATTTAGCATTGTCATCCTCAAATCCCCAACATAAGTCCAATGGCAAGAAAAAATTTCAACACCTAATGGAAAAGCTTATTACTATTATTATTGCTATCGCTTTTTTATTAT
>NW_017534680.1:9083-16035 GCF_001853355.1 Bactrocera latifrons
AGAGTAAAATTAAATTGAATATCAGGGGTATTGCAGTGATGTGATGCATAAGTATTTATACAGACCTGAGCCTTCCTTAACRAACAATTATTTATTTAGTTTATTTTCTCTTTTCTCATACATTATCTTCAGTAGGTTACTAGTTGGACTAATTGGGTTATTTGTATAAATTTGCAAAATTAAATCCAGCCAATTCAAACATAATATAAACATGCATCTCGTGGGAACTTACTAGCCAACTTACCGGAATGAGATAGAATAATAAAATGTTCCTAAAGCTCTTTTTTTTTTTTTTTTGAGGGATCTCTAATTCTTTAAGAACTCCACCAATCGACAGATGTGTTGCCTTTCTGTAATAAGGCCCGAGTCAGATTTGTAAGATAATAAATAAATGACACCGCATACGGCCAGGGTTGTAAAATAAAAATTCATGCATTTTACAAGATGATAAAGCACCACTGCAGCGTGAGAAAGCTGTGACCGAAAAGTGCTTATGAAAATTGTTTCGAAGACTGGAAAAATCGTTTGCCTAAGTGTACTACGTCTGGTAGGAATTACTTTAAAGGCGATAGAATAAATATTTATGAATTTCTGTTTTTAATGCGATCAAATATGCTGGTTTCATTACTATATGGATAAATGTTTCAAATGCTGTAATAGTTCTGTACTCTGCACTTAGAGCTAAGTATTCCTGATAACAGAATAAAATAATTATAAACATACTATCAAATAACTTCAACTTCCGTGCAACATTTTTTACATCTACGATACTACAGAAAATTCCCCACAAACTAGTTTTCTACAATTCAATCAGCACCATTCAACGAAATATATTMAATTGGTCGTGAGGGAAAGCAAATTTGACAGCTAGTGAACTAAGTCAAAATCCTTCCGCTCAACCTAAATAACCAATAGTTTTTGCAACAAAACTGGAAAATAACAACAAGTACACATATAAAACAAAATTTATACTCTATTCACGTAGGTCTACTGAAATGTTGTGCACTGATTTTTTTATTATTCACACAAAATATCAATACATGCAAATAGAGTATGTTCTGAAATCGAAGTTAGAAACTGTTGTAGTTCGGAGCTAGTTATTATTATACTCGTGCAACATGTTGCTGCAGACAATTATAGTTTTATTCACCTAATCACTTAAAAACAATCGGCTTAGATTTAGGGTTATGTAATATATAAAGAAACCTAATCCCGATACCTAATGTATTAGGTTGTCAAATATCTCCCCTCCTTATTTTCGAAGAACTGGGACAGTCATTTTCAAAAGCTTCTTTTGGGTTCAACTTTACACCAACAAGGGCGGTCGCCATGGACAGGAACAGGTGGTAAACACTTGGCGCTATGTCCGTTCTATATGGTTGATGCGATAAAAACCTCTCACTGGAGCTCCCGTAGTTTCTGACGATTCATCAATGAAGTGTGTAGTGTGGCGTTATTCTGGTGGAACACTGCTCCCATCCTGTTGTTGTGGATGCTTCTGGTCGATCGCCTGCTTCAAGCGCTCCAGTTGTTCGCTGTTGATGGTAGAATTAAGCCTCTGGCCATAGGAGAGCTGCTCCCAGTGCATGATTCCCTTCCAATCTCACCAAACACACAGCAAAACCTTCCTGGCTGTCAGTCCCGGCTTTTCCACTGTTTGGAACGATTTACCGACCTCCGACCACGACCGTTTTCGCTTGATATTGTCGTATGCGATCCTTTTATCATCGTCAGTTACCATATGCTTCAAAAAAAGGTCATGTTTGCTCCGTCTCTGCAGCCTATCGTAGGCGTTCGTTCGGTTTAGGAGGTTTTTTTGCGTCAAATTATGCGGCTCCCAAACATCAACCTTTTTTGTGTATCCAGTTTGTTGCTGATTTTTTAAAATGGAATCGAGATATTTGACAACCTAATATTTGCTTAACTTTGATTCGTGCAAGTTGCAAGAGTTTTCGGTTGCACCCGAACTAAGTCCTTCCATACGTTTTTACAGTATTCCGCAGTCACATTTATTTTACTTTGTAGTGGCGATAATAAGAAGATTGTTCTTATTCAATATTTTATTGCTATTATTGTTTATTATTTGTATTGCTACTATTAGTAAAAACACATATTCTTTGGGTAAACTCACCCAGAAACACATATTAGAACGTAAAACCGCATACATTGACGTAACAGCGCACACATACAGATGACTAGATATGCGAAAAATTTAGAAATGTTAGTGTGAAAACTGTTCGCACCTGCGCCGTTAAAAAAATCAGCAAATATTCTTTTTATTGTTGTTGCATTTTAAGATATTTTCTCTTATAAGGTCTTTTGTTGGCTATCAAGGTTGTAAATGCATCTTAGTACAGCGAAAAGACAACAGTGTCAACAACAACCAAAGCACCGTTGAAAATCACGGTCAAAAATGCGTTACGATCTGCATTACAGAACTTTTCACAGAGTCGAAACAACCGCCAGAGAATACGGAGGTTAGTAAACATTAAAGCGGGTCGATTTTTTCTATAAAATCGTATATGCGAGAAACATTCTACGTATCATTATCAACTGCTTTGCCTGACAGATTGGCGGTATAAAACCGGTTTCAAGCCAGCGAGTCTTAAATAGAGAAGTATACAAATTTGGAGTATTCGATTGTATGGGAAATACATAGATCATATGATTTTCCGACTTAACCGATTTCAACAAATGATCAATATAGTATCAAAACATAGATATGTTTAAAATTTGATGAGAATATCTCAAAAACTGACGAAAAAGTGTATACGGTTCCTAAAACACTTCAACTTAAAACCCGCTGACTCAAACCGTTCGTATATACGTTTGTTTTGCGCCCTGTAAATCGATCCATTCTAGTGAGCACATATCAGGAAACGAGTGTCAGCATTCATAAAAAGAAATTTTTTTCTGTGAAAAGTGTTGTCACTAAGTTATCTGAACTTAAAATTCAATTTGAAAACTGTGCGCATTGACCTGCGATGAATATGATTTAAGAAAACAAATTATTCATATTACTCTTCTAGGAATTGCTAACAATTTATTACTTTAAATTTTCTGAATATTTATGGTTTCTTATAAGTTCGCCCCTCTTATAGTATAAATTTTAAAATTGTTAGCTCATTTCGTTACCAGCTTACAGAGCATATGAGTACCTTTTGTGAATAAAAATTTAGTTGGCCTCGTTTTATAAATTGTACAAATGTAACTATGAACTTTAATATTTTATCTAATTGAATACAAACAAAAATTATTACTTTTTTCACTCAAAATCACTAATGTAATTTAACTCTGCTTCCTAAAAATATTATTTCTGTGCACTTTGGCAAAATTGCCAATTTATTAAGGTAGTGCATGAAAAATTAAAAAAAAAAAACTCTGCCAACATATCCAAAACCTTCCGATCATTAAATTTTTCTCGATCATCTAAAAATTTTTTAAAATGTCGGGAATTGTAAGTGTGGTAACTACTAAACCATAGAAAAATCGTATTTACAAATTATACGTCCGTAGTTCGATAAACCTTTTGATTACAATTTGATAATTTGAAAAAAAAAAAAAAAAAAAAAATACAGCGAGACACATTAAGTAGTCCAACGCCAGTGACTTCAACAAATGAGAATGCATGAAGTAAAGGACTTGGGCAAAATTTTAGATTGACAACTAAATAACTGAGAGACGGCCACACGGAGTTTAGTGTCTGGATTTCTGCAAGCATGCCCGTGGTGATCACGCAAAGAAGTTACACGCAAATTTTCCTAAAACGTATTTTTCTCAAATTAGTCTTTCCAAAGTCGGTGATCAACATTACTGAAAAATGGCTAAGCCGATTAGTTTCAAATTTTAACACGAGTTTATTTTTGTTTTTTGTAAACAGTCGTCTCTTGGCTCCCATGTCACTATTGATAGTCATGACTTTGAAATCGTAGATAATTTCGTCTATCTTGGAACCTTTGTTGACATCAACAATAATGTCAGCTTCGAAATTCAACGCAGAATCACTCTTTCCAACAGGTGCTTCTTCGGATTGAGTAGGCAATTGAGAAGCAAAGTCCTCTCTGGACGAACAAATACCAAACTCTATAAGTCACTCATTGTTCCTGGCCTTCTATCTGATGAGTCGGCCTTAGGAGTGTTCGGGAGAAAGATTTCGCTGAAGATTTATGGTCCTTTGCGCAATGGCAACGGCGAATAACACTTACCTGTACGAGATATACGGCGACACTGACATTGCTCGGGACATCAAGAGATAGAGGTTGCACCGTCTAGATCATGTTGTTCGGATGGAAGAGGCCACTCCAGCTTCGAAGGTTTCCGATTCAGTACCCGCCCGTGGGAATCGGAAGAAGAAAACCTCCCTCCGTTGGAGAGATCAGTTGGATGAAGTTCTGGTACTTATTATCTCGAATTGGCGCCATATAGCAAAAAGAAGAAACGACTGGCGCGCTGTTTCTAACTCGGTTATAAACACGTAAGTGCTGTCTACGCCAGTGAGAAAGATTAAAAACTTTCAATGTTTATTCAGCAAAACCGCAAAGCTTGCACAAAATAAAATTATTAAAACTAAACTTTTTGCCAAGCGACTTAAGGGCTCAGTACGGTAATCTAGCCTTTTTCTTTTTGACATTTTTTTTCAAAGAAATTTTCATTCTAAAATAGAACTGGCAGATATCATGAGGTATATCTTGGAGTGTATAAACAAATTATTTCGGACTTTTTTGATGACACCTGTCGGAGAAATGGCTGGTTGAATAAGATGTTTTTTTTTTTCACTATCAGAAACGATTTCTCATGTTTGGATCATCTGAAACACAAAGACCCAATTTATTATAAGTAAGTGAATGATTGTCGTCCCTACTAAGATCAAGTAAAAATGTTGATAAATAAAAAAGTAATTAGCGTATTAGGAGTGGGCTATTTTTTAAGGTAATGGTGCTATCTAAAAAGAAATTGTTCAAAGTTCTTATAGGATAATATTATTATAGCTCCGGTGCATGGCATGTCTGTATTTGTTGCTAATGCTGTTTTTTCCGAATATATGGTAGAATGTAGCGATAAAGCAGTTTTATCGCCTGTTGCTCTTATATTGGCATAGCGTAACTTCACTTGTAGAATTGTGTCAGCTAAAGATGCAAGTCGCTATTCCAGAGGGACAGAGTGAACACAGAAGGCAAAGAAGAAAATCGGAAAGTCGCCTTATTTGAATATTAAATATTTTGAAATTTTTGTATTTCAATAACCACTCGTGAGATAGAGTGTACCCATGCGTACCTGACGACAGGCGGTGCCAATTAAAAATTATAATTTAAGGGTTCTTATATATCACAATGTGTTTGTCGCTTCGTACTTATGTGTGTACTAAATGTGTGCAATCGTTGCCACTTTGAGCACATAAACTTAAGAATATTTATTGCAACAGCAGCCTGCAGCGTACTGGCTTTAAGTTAAGTTATAATTTCGTTATAAGCATAAGTCTCTACAAAAACTTTGACGGGTTCCAAAGGATTCGATAATAGCGCACATCCGAGTGGCATTAAAGGCTAACGTAAAATACGCCATGACTTTTTATACTTTCCTAATATATAATATAAAGGACAGGACGAGATCGCGCTAACAATTTTTAGCACCAATATACCTGTACACGACTTGATTTGTTAACTTTTTGGGATAATTCTAAATATTTTTTTGCCACTTAACTTTTTTACATATGTGTGTACTTCGTATCGCTTCAAACGTCTGCTGAAAGCAAAATTGCAGAAAATTAGTATTCACAAAAAACATCGAATTTTTTTTGTTTGCTTATGACGGTAAATTGTGAGAAGTGATTTTTCTTAGGCTCCCGTCGTGTTATAATGGATGCCTTTCTGTTTGTATACATGACTAGATACAGTATGCCCACCTGGTTTTGTAGAAGTTTTCATTATTATTCGTTGGTTGCCCGTAAACAACCTTAAAATGTAAAAATCAGCAGAAAGAAAAGTCAGCAATTTTGTAAATAAATTTATTTTCTAGCACCCCTGCTGTGTAAAACACCACAGGTGAAAATTTAACATTAATAACATATGGTAATAAAATAGCTGGATATGTTATTTCATGCAGTATTCCAATATCCAACATCATGGACATGTACAGCAATAATGGTTAGTAGTTAAAAATTATTTTTCCGTTCATATTAAAGATATTGATAGAACTAAGTAGTAATTTATAAGAGTAAAAAATCATTCTCTAATATAACCATTGGATGAAGTTTTCCTTTGGTTTCCTTCATAGTTTTTTAGCTTATCGTTACCTATATATATGAGGAAGAAATATATAATATACCTCAAATAAATATATGAACTCACGCTGGTAATATTCTTGAGAACTTTAGTGCTGGTAACAATTTAATTGTTTCAAAATACTACAAAGACAAATTTCTAAGAAATATAATATGTACATCTTATCTTTGAGCTACCGCAAATTTAACATTTCCATATCATAGTTTTGAAGGGGCGTTATATACAGTCAGAATGTTCAAAAAATATATGTATTTTATTTCATTTTTTTAATGTACATATAGTATCTAAGAATACATGCAGAAAATTTGGCGTCGTTTTGGTCAATATTTTTGAAGTTACACGTAAATTTTAAAAGGTGTTTCAGAATGCTTTGGAATACAAGATCAAACTTTAAACGCGTTTTTCTCTAAATGGTGTTTTCAAAATCGGTGACCAAAATTACTCGAAAGCGGCTAAACCGTTTGGTCTCAATTTTTAATATGATCTCTCTTAATATGTTCTGAATATCCGACCGATAACTATTTTTTTCTAAATAATTTAAGACCGAAATTTTCGTAAAAAATCGATTTTTTTTAAATTAAATTTTATTTTTATTGAAAATAATTAACCAGCTATTTTAAAAGTTGATACTTTAGCACCAAATTTTTAGTTCAACGAAAAGCGTGTTAATA
>NW_017534680.1:16055-21409 GCF_001853355.1 Bactrocera latifrons
AAAGAAAAGTCAGCAATTTTGTAAATAAATTTATTTTCTAGCACCCCTGCTGTGTAAAACACCACAGGTGAAAATTTAACATTAATAACATATGGTAATAAAATAGCTGGATATGTTATTTCATGCAGTATTCCAATATCCAACATCATGGACATGTACAGCAATAATGGTTAGTAGTTAAAAATTATTTTTCCGTTCATATTAAAGATATTGATAGAACTAAGTAGTAATTTATAAGAGTAAAAAATCATTCTCTAATATAACCATTGGATGAAGTTTTCCTTTGGTTTCCTTCATAGTTTTTTAGCTTATCGTTACCTATATATATGAGGAAGAAATATATAATATACCTCAAATAAATATATGAACTCACGCTGGTAATATTCTTGAGAACTTTAGTGCTGGTAACAATTTAATTGTTTCAAAATACTACAAAGACAAATTTCTAAGAAATATAATATGTACATCTTATCTTTGAGCTACCGCAAATTTAACATTTCCATATCATAGTTTTGAAGGGGCGTTATATACAGTCAGAATGTTCAAAAAATATATGTATTTTATTTCATTTTTTTAATGTACATATAGTATCTAAGAATACATGCAGAAAATTTGGCGTCGTTTTGGTCAATATTTTTGAAGTTACACGTAAATTTTAAAAGGTGTTTCAGAATGCTTTGGAATACAAGATCAAACTTTAAACGCGTTTTTCTCTAAATGGTGTTTTCAAAATCGGTGACCAAAATTACTCGAAAGCGGCTAAACCGTTTGGTCTCAATTTTTAATATGATCTCTCTTAATATGTTCTGAATATCCGACCGATAACTATTTTTTTCTAAATAATTTAAGACCGAAATTTTCGTAAAAAATCGATTTTTTTTAAATTAAATTTTATTTTTATTGAAAATAATTAACCAGCTATTTTAAAAGTTGATACTTTAGCACCAAATTTTTAGTTCAACGAAAAGCGTGTTAATAATTTTTTGCATTCCTATAAAAGTTATACACCACGGTACACCACGTCGTGTAATCAACATAGAATACATATGAATGCCGTTTAAACAAAAATCCTTTGTTTTAGGACTACAAACCGAAATTCAGTCCGCGTTTGTAAATACCCAATCATCTTGGAGAATAACGGTCACTGTAATATTAATTATGCATAATTACATATTAATTGTGTTATAATGAGGAACCTTTGCTGTTGTCTGTATTCTGAAGTATTGTCTTTGTCTCAAAGCAAGCTTGAGTTTTCCTTACTTAAATGAAGAACTTGAGAAAAGGACAGTAAAGAACTTCCAAAAACAAAAAATGCCTATTATTACTAAAGTAAAAAATGTTTACCAACGTGTAACTCATTACACTCGCGTTGACTATTAAATGTGGTAGTTACGGTATGCTCGTATGCCTCTCATTGGCAGATAGAAAGAATGGCATCAGCGCTTCTAATGGGCTAGATAACGGGGGTTAATTCCCCATTTGTTTTCAATACAATCTGTTTGTACGCTAAAGCATCAAAATATCAGAGAACTAGCATATGTATGTACAACAGTGCTAATTCGGCATTACTGCAGCAAGTAGATTTTGGCAGAAAAGCCCCCGAAAATTGTAAATAAATTCCCCGGGGAAATGGTACTTCAAAAACATGTATTTTACTATGTTGGTAAGTCGAACAAAGAATTTAYCWCAAATGTTGTATTTCTTAACAAATTTCGTGTGCCGAGGACCGTGCCGAAAATCGTGAGCGATGTGCGCTCGACATCTCCCGCCAGCTCGTCCGACTGACTTTGGTGAACATTTTGTGTATGAAATGCACACGACTCGTCCCAATAAAGCTGAATTTTTTTCAAAAAGAGTACTGTAAACAAGTCATGCTCTATTGTGCGAATTCCGATTCCATATTTATGAAGAGCACTATAACTTCCAATGAGACGTGGATTTATGAGTGCGACATGCAAACAATCATCGGAATGTAGGGTAAAAAACCAAAAACGCCACTCCAAAACCGATCAAAAATAAAGGTGAAGTTCATTTTTTTTTTATATCATCAGGCAAACAGTCGTCGCATTCGCAACTTGGCTACCATCTCACGAAAAAAGACCAAACTCTATAAGTAACCCAACATCCCTGCCCTGCTATATGTTGCAGAGGCTTGGACAATGATAACATCTGATAAGTCGAAGTAAAAAATTTTCGAAAGGAATGGATAAAACACTTAAGGTCTAATGCCGAGGAAGTAGAGAAGGAGGAAGACTTCCACTTCGTTGAAAAGACCATTTGGAATAGGACCTGGCTGTACTCTGTCTCTTATACACATCTAGATGTGTATAAGAGACAGATATTTAAAATCTAGTCAGGGGTCCATAATATATATCCTCCCCATTTATCTATTAAAATCACTAAGAACATTGATGTAATACACAATGATATAACTAGGTATATCTCATAACA
This sequence comes from Bactrocera latifrons, assembly GCF_001853355.1. Lineage (NCBI taxonomy): Eukaryota > Metazoa > Arthropoda > Insecta > Diptera > Tephritidae > Bactrocera > Bactrocera latifrons. Next base: position 18,507 of record NW_017534680.1, read on the forward strand.
CAAAAACAAAAACAAATCGACGGAACAATACACAACGAGAAGCAGGAGACAGTAAATTTGAAAATTTCTTTTCATTGGTGGATAGTTTCAATGAAAACCTGTTTACGATACCATTAAGCAGTGCTCCACAGTGAAAATTGTAACAAGGTACAGTTAAACAAAAAGCAAACATAAAATATATTAAACGATTGAGTAGCACAGTGTTGCGAAGTCAATGATGGTGTAACTGCTTTAAGTAGTAGCCGGCCAGACAACCAAAATTGAATATGATTTTAAGAAAAAAAGCAAAAGTTTGTACAGCGCGAAGATGAGCGGCTTATATGTACACTGACACAAATTAAAATGTATCCTAATTAAAAAAAGCTCCAAACTTTAAAGGGTTGGACCCAACGATTTCGCCAATTTCATTTATTTTTTATTTTTTTATTTTCCATTGAATAATTGGTACATGTATAGAATGAAGTTGGTTAAGGGGTAATCCCGTTGTACGAGTCTAGCGTTCAGTATGAGTTTGTTGACTGATTCAGATTTTGAAATTTTAAACTCACTTACCATGCCTTACGTTATAGTGATTTATTTTTCGTATACGACTTAGTTTCCCATGATTATTATTTTTGTTTCGCAATCGTTATTTCCTAGTAACATCTGATTATTTTAGTTTTTTTTATTTCACAATAGATTGAATAAAGAAAAAAAAATAACTACATGTAACAACACTTCCACTAGTCAAAACATCTAACAGTGCCAAGGAAATTGTATTCATAAAATGAATAAAATACCTGCATAACGGTACCAACTTAAACATCTGTGCATATACATAAACATTGTTATTGCACTGTTTCACATATACCATTTCTGCTTGCAAATTGGGAATGCATGTGTGTTTGTGGTAGCGTTGAAATTTTGCTTCATGGGTTTCCGTTTTCTCACAAACTTGAATACCACTTAAACAAGGCTGAGTAAGGTATTAACTTACAATTCCTTGGATGCTAACTTTTATTAAAAGAAATTTATTACTTGAAATTTAAAATCCACATACAAATACACATATACACATTGAGCAAAGTGCTCAGCGACCTTGACCTGCATGTTCTGTGGCAGCAGTAAATTTAAAATTGCAGTGGACAAAAATTACTGTAACGCTGCTTTATAATACAAACTAGAATGAACTTAAAATGTTTTTCGTCATTGGAAGTATAAGAAAAAATTCTAAAATTTCACACAATCATGTAATCAAATACACGTTGACTAGCAAATATACTCTTAGATAATATTGAGTTATATCGTATCTACCAAAAATTTCTAAAAAAATAGATTTCAAAGATTTCAAGGAAGCTTTAACTTCGATTTACTATATACAGGGTTGCGCAAAAGGCAGAAGATGATCAGAAGATGCTATAAATTTTGCAATTGACATCTAATTTGCTTCGGTCAGCAAGATCGCCTAATTTGGCATCTCCAGACTTCTTTTTGTCGGACTTTTTGAAGTCGCGGATTTATGTCAACAAGCCTCAGACTCTTGCAGCTCTTAAAGACAATATCCGTAAAGAATGTGAGGACCTATCGCCGGAAGTTCTGGCCAAAGTGATGGAAAATGCCATAAAAAGGGCGACAACCATTAACATAGTATCATATCCTCGACTTGATGTCAAAAATTTTAAAAGACCAAATAAAAATAATCACAAAAGAATCAAAGTTTTTAAATTTTTAAAAGAATTATAGCCAAAAAACATTGGATTTTTTTTTGTTTTGCGCAACGATACATGCCAATGTTGATGAGTAACCCAACTTGTGTACGGGGAATAAATTGCAAACTTGTGGTTGCCGCGAAGAAAAATAACAATTGGCTGACAGCATGTGATTGGAGCGACAGGTGATGGTCTGCTGTTGACTATCAACTGGGCACTGGCTGTTTTATTGCAGACATATTCATAACGAAATCGATATGCGTACATATCTTTATTTATATGTGTATCTGCATGCATGTAGTATAAGAATGTGTTTATGCCTCTGCAGTGACATTAATGTTTCCTGTGGTTTATAATATAAGTTAAAATTAAATTCGACAAACCAATAAGTCAACAAGGTGGCTAATTAATAGCAGCTCCACACAATTATGTCACATATACATATCCATATATGCATTCAATCCATTTCATTAGGCATTGTCTCATATGATCTTACTCTTTTTTCTTTTGACACAGAGTTTTTCATTTTCAAAAAAAAAAAAAAACATCGGAAGGTAATTCCTCTTATAATATAAGTTGTTCAGGGTGTAACAAAATCCAACGGCTGAAAAAAACGGAGAAGTATTTTTGCTCGCAGCGAAGCAGATGCTTTTTTAGCCAATGGCCAAAAATACTTCTCCTTGGTTTTGTTAATTTGTTGTAATAACACAAATAATTTTTTATCAAAGGCATTTCAGTGGTGTAACTTCGTTGCTATCTCTTGCTCAACCCCGAGGCAGAGTTAAGCATACATTTGTAGTAGCCCTTAGTCGCAGGCTTCACAACGCGCATTAAAGGTGACCTAAAACTGTACGTAACATACGAAAATGCATATATATATTTCTTTTTGCTTTATGTGAGTGGGAAAGAATAGTATTGTAATAGTTTCACGTACATATACATATACACGGCATTTCTTATCAAACATTTTGTATAATAGGCACTTTTGTGTTGAAAAGCTTCCCAAGGGAGTCTTTACCACAGATAGATAAATAAAAATACCCTATGCTTATTTATCTCTTACGCTATTGATATTATTTTATGTTTACATAGCATTTATTATCAGTTCAATTGCTTAATTTTATTTTTACTAAAATTGGCTACATTAAATTATTTTGTATTTACTTTATCACTCCTATGTGGTTTCTCACAAAACAAATTTTTAGTTATTATCAG
>NW_017534680.1:21656-23700 GCF_001853355.1 Bactrocera latifrons
AAGAAGTTAGACTTTATTACAAAAATTTACGATTTGAAAAAATTCTTGCGCTTCGCTTAACTTAAGGTCTACTAAGCGTAATTTTCGCAACACCATCACCCATCTTGAGATCCATCATTAATTACTGGATAAAATTTAACCAAAGAGACCACGTCTAGCACGCAGTGAATAAAATATATAAGCCGTAGCTGAGAGTGTACACGAAGACCGCGGAGAGTTGTCGCTRTATGCAGCAACAAAAACTGACGTACGGAACGACTTCGCCCATTTTATGYAGATATATTATTTTAAAGCCAAATTTTTCTTAACGGTGACGTCCGTTTTTGGCTCAGTGAGTATGTAAACAAGAAAACTGTTCGCATTTGTAACGCATACTGTGTTTATGTGGTTTGAATACGAGCTTTAGACTTCGGCAAGTATGTGTGCCAATTTGATTATTTTGGCATGTACCAATATGATCGAGAATTCACATCTGTATATATGTTTATTAAAAGAAAATATCTGCAGTTTTCTGCTATTTTTCGCTGTTTAGCATAGGAAGGAGGAAATGCAGTCCCCAGTAATCTGCTTGCGTTCAAGTTTTCAGTCATACCTGTAGCAGAAGTAGACAAACTTACATTTAACAAATAAAATCAATCTTCTGACCTCTTCCAGCATACAGCTCTTGTCGGCTATTGCTGAATTTGCCATCCTTTAACTGCAATCAAATGCATGTCCGTCTGTGTGATAAATTTTCAAAAGTAGGCAACTTAAATTTCTCTTTTTATTGAGTGCACTTTTAGGTCCTACATCCATTGAACAACAAACCGTATTTCCATCAACTATAAAATATTTTATTGGTGTTGCCTCCTGCGCATGCAGATAAATGTATATATTCCTCAACTGTGCAATCACTTGATATTTTCTAATTTTTTTAATAACGAAATTTACTTGACTCACCCAAATAAAAACACGGTAAGGAAGAGCTAATTTATCATGTGCCCGTATATTTTATACCTGCAAGGATCAAAGCTGAAATTCAGGTGTTGGCAATCTTAATTCTAAAAGCAACTTTTGTATATTATAAAAACCGTAAACTCGCTTATTCTAATGACTACATCTGGAATGTGAAATATTAATATTAAGATCAACATAATTAACTCAAATGAGGTAAATGTAATATAATCTAAAGCTAAAATTAATATATGGGGTATAAGGAAAATATCAACCAAAGGATACTAAATCACTATTTCATTCTAAAATTATGAAATTGTTTATATATGGCGTTAAAGAAAGATGTATCCACTAAATTTTATTTAGATACAATTACTAGAAATAGATGCCTTTTGAATTTCAATGATGACCTTAACATATTGACTATTTTTGTAATATATAAAGATTACAAGAAGTATGGCATTGCTTTCATTCAACTAAAGCAATACGATATACTGTTAAAACAATAGATTATTTATGAATGGTAACCGGTATGCAAATCGTCAGTCTTACCAAAATCAAAAATGCTCTGTTAGGGGCAATCCAATGATTATGGTGGAAATCGTCCTACGCACCCGTTTTATTTACGCTGTCAATAATAAATTTGTATTACCTCTGAGATCTTTGGATGTACGTGCTGTTGAAGAGCAAATCTTGCCCACATTCTAAGTGCTAAAGTATTCTTAACCAAAAATGTTAGTCTCATTATCACCACTGAAGTGGAATAATCAGTGTATACTGTATTTTTAACGCAGCATTTCTCTTTTATAAACGTATGTGCATTAATCATATACTTTCAGTTACAATTCGCAGCCCGACTTCTATAAGGCCGCCAAACGCAAAATTGCGAAAAAATTAGTAATCACAAAAATTATCCGCATAACTTTTGTTGTTATATTTGCTTGTATGACTTTTTGCACGTATTCCGCATTTAGTTACCCCCGGTTTGGTACCCACCTGTGTGGGTCGTATTTTTACATTATTATTCTTTGGTCGACTGTGAACACGTAAAAATATTTACGCAAATCAGCAAATAGCAGCCAATTTTGTAAATAAATTTGTTTTATAGTAC
>NW_017534680.1:30417-35471 GCF_001853355.1 Bactrocera latifrons
CTGTTTTTTGGTGATAGTATTACATATTTTCGTACATACCAATATTCACATTGTTCATATCAAAACTTGATATCCTTTTAAAGCCGACCATGGTACCGTTTATTATTCATGCATAATGAAACAACTAACGAACCATTTAAATAAAGCTTTATTGTTGTCCTATACTCTCCTTGCTCTTAATATTTTTCTTTCTACAGCATTGCCATTAACAAATCTGTGTTTGTAGTAAGAATACATAAAGGTTTTGATTAGTTAAATCACGAGCGTAAAACGTACGGTCAGAGTAAATAGAAAAACCAAATAAACCRCAACGAGTGAAATAGCATTGTGTGTGTTTGTGCTAATTTGTATAGCACAAGCAGTTATTATTTTAATTAATAAAGGCAATTCAGTCACAGTGGGTAGCCTACGCAAGCAACAGCAATTGGGAATCAACAGGAGTCAGAATGGTAATTGCCTAATGTGTTAAGAATACCCGGAAGGTAGGCCATTTAGTTATTCCCTTGAACTTGACTATCATTGGGTGATCTTTTCCTTCAGCCAATAGCCTAATTTTTACAGATAACGCATAAGTCGGAGTCGGTGTCCAAGCTGTCATGCTATTTTTGTTCAAAATTTACAAATTGGAAAAAATGAATTGATTCAGAGTATTTTTCCGAATGTACAGAGTAATTACTTGAAGCCAAAAATTTTGATGTTAACGAAATTAACTTCCAAATACAGCAGTTGTCACCAAGCGATCTGATGTATTTTAAATCAGTCAATATTGTTCTTAATGAAAATGAAAAGATAAGTTTTCCAATTGAATTTTTAAACTCACTAGATACACACGGAATGCCAATACATAATCCTCGATTAAAGAATGGTTCAGCCGTTTTGCTCTTGCGTAAAGTGGATTCACCTCCATTTTGTAATGGTGCGAGTGTGGCTATCAAAACGATCACCGGAAATGTTCTTGAAGCAACCATATTATCTGGAAAGTTTAAAGTTGAAGTGATCCTGTTGCCATGTATTTCAATGATACCATCGGATTCTACGATACCCTTCAGGAGCTACAATTTCCAGTTCGTTTAGCTTTGTAATGACGATAAATAAATCTCAAAGCCAAACAATGTTCATTAATGGTTTAGATTTGTAAAATCCATGTTTTTCTTATGGGCTACTATATGTTGCATGTTCACATATAGGAAAACCGTCCAATCTATTTGTGTTAGCTAAATACCTTCAAGTGGGCGCCCGTAGTCGAATCGACCGCGCTTAGTACGTTTACGCTGATATTACTATTATTCCCCATTACATTTATTTGTCACTTCTAGTAGCATGTCGCTATGTCATTGGGAGTAAAACAAAGTACATATGTAGTAAAACGTCAATCGGGCCGCTCCTCCCCCTCCAYAGATCGCAATTATTTTARTCCYGGTGCAGTCGTCAAAAAGCCTACACGCGCCTGTCGTYGAAAAGGTTAYGCGSGACGCACAATGCGACATTCCCTCGTTCAGGCCCATAGTAGTTCCTCGGCCATCATTCACTATTATTGCATTAAGTTTGGATTTTTTTTTTATAAAATGATATGATGTGTATTTTAGAAATAAATAGCTGCTTTACAGGGCGCGATAAAGTAACGAAGTGGCAAAAATCTAACAATAACAGAGTGAGGCGTCAATTTCAAAATATTCTAACGGAAGATGCGGATATTCGTAGGAATGGTGTGGGTGTGACGACATTTACGAGTTTATTCATTTCAGAGAATATTATTGAACAACAAAGTACCATCATATAACAGAATACGTGACTGCAAACCGACAGATGTGGTGGAAATCCGTGCACTTTTCGGATTAATGTATATAGCGTGATTACACATTTTTTAGTTACATCGATGCCGCATGTTTCCGTAGAATATAAGAAGTTTTGCTATTCAATACATACAATAAATACCGGAAAGAATTAATTTCCTTCCATATTAGGTACAGATCAACCTTGGGAGTAAATTGGTAATCATAAAAAACAAAAAAACGTTGGATATGAGCGGAATATATATATAACTTATTCACCAAACTGACATAGTTAAGAAATATATTTTTTTTTGTCGTAAATAATTTTGATTTCTCTAATTTCATTTCATTTGTATAAATGAGCTTGTAAAGTAATGAATATGTAAAATATTTCAAATATAAAATTCATAGGAGGTTGTGATAATTTGGAAGTTGGTAGACTCGTATACATATTCATCCAAACATTATTTGATTGCATTTATAACTGAAAAATGAAATTTTATTTTAACTAAATTGATGAAATACCGCCCTAATATAATTTATAGTCGGCATATTTTACTTAAAATTTAATTTTATGTTTTTAAAAATAAAATAGTAATTGTCTTTTACTTATACTTGTTTACACATACTAAAACATATTTGTTTAACATATCAGTTTCAACGTCCTGTATGTAAGCTTTAAAAATTAGCTTAACATAACGTGAAACAGCTTGTACAAACATACGGTGATGAAAAAATATCGGACAATAACGATGCTAACCATGTGTCTATTGGTTAATTTATGGCATACACTGCGTATAAGTGATTTATTGGACTACCCAATGCAGTACTGCTGACCGACTAACCTAGTAAAATTGGGGAGAGAAAGTGTTGGTTTAGTTGAAGTGTACACGTCGACATAAAAGAGCGATAAACTAGAAGATGTACGAAATGTTCGTATACATTTTAATTAAAAGTAGTAAGTAATAAAAGCACAATTTATAAACAAAGATATTTACCTCTTTTTTAAATAATTATTTCTGTAAGATTTCAAACATAATGCCCGACTATCAGTCGGAAGTTCGATAATATTTATGTTAGATATATGAGAGCTGAAGAAAGTACTGATCGGCTTTTAACTTCTTTTGGCATAAGGACATGCTCTTATCACAAAAATATTCATCCAGATTTTCAAAACTACTACTTAGGCTGACCGATAAGCCAATTTCCGTCTTTTACGACTCTTTTAGAATTTTTCAACAATTAAAGTACCTTAAATTAATAATTTTGAATAATGACATAATAATAACGATAATCTTCTCCTTAGTCACTCCAACAAATAGTTGGTGTGTGGCTAAAATCCCGTTGCAAAAAATATCTAAGCATCTTTTCTGCTTTACACGTTTATTTTGTCATCGCTGTTTTGTGGTGGCAAGTATTTAATTAAGGGATTAATTTTCATGGAGAACTTTTAAATAAATAGGGTGCAAGCAATGTGACGCTGTCAAAGTGGGTTAATTGAGAAAGCCATACAAATTAATCAGGTTACTATGGAAGATAAAATTTCAAAGTGGAAAGTGATATCATAAGGCCATTTCATATGCTTGTGAAAAAAGTTATACAATAATTTTTATTGCCTAACTTAAAAGTAAAGGAATGTCCGTAGAATTTTCCTTTAAGTTTTGATTATTATTCGTTCTTTGTATACTTTATATTAATGAATGACGGAATTTTAAGGGTCACGTGTAGTGAAACTCGTTGTTTTATAAAAATTAATTTAAGTAAAAAATCCTTGATTATTATAATACTAATAGCGCTTAAAAGTTTTTAAAATCGGAAAAATTCTTGAATATTATAAAATTAAGATATTTTGACTAGCTATGCATTTTCTTGTACTAAAGGCGTTCGTTGAGTCCAATTTCGACTGATAAATGGTGAATTACACGCGGGGTTGTCAGCATGGACTTTAAACTTTACATATCTCTACAGGAATCTCTACAGGATTCTAACGGTGTGATATCAAACGATCTTGGTGGCCAATCGACTATCCCAAAACGTGAAATTGTCTGTTTACCAAAGGGTTTTCTCACTAAATCCATTGACGGTTACGTTCTCACCGAAATCACATTTGAAGAAATAGGAACCGTTGATTCCACCGACCCACAGAGAATACCAAATCATTGCTTTTTCTGGCTGTTTTAATATAAAAAAAAGCACAAAACAAACGCATTCAATGCTTTTCACAATTCAAATTCTACATGGCACAACCTGTTTAAACGTAACACAACACTACACAGCAAACGAAAAGCCAACTTGAAGCAGGAGGTGCAACGCAGTCAAATTTTTGAAAAGAAAAGTATTGCAAGTAAATCCGAGTGCAGTGCTGCAAGCCTTTTACTCTCTTCCCTTCATCCAGCCAATCACTAGGGGCAGCTGCATATTCAGTAATGCAGTAAAACTGCGAAACTCTAGGCGATTCGAACCTTAGGCGTTTGCTAAATAGTGGTCGGGCTTAACAGCTCTAGTAGAAGCATTTATACACCAATTTAAACTGCATTGAGGCATGCAAATTTGACAAGCAAATTTTTAGAAGTATGTTGAAGTATGAGGCGTAAAATTGGCGAGGAAATATTCCGAAGTCGCAGCCTGTACCAAGGCTATTAATATTGCGTTCAGCAGCAAGTTGCATAAATTATGCATACATATGTATTTATATATCAGCATATTTACGGCTTTTTAATGACCTTGAAATGCATACTACATTTACATTTTGGATGWAGAAAACTTTAAGATCACATATCTACATTTTTAGGAACAATGTCTAGAATTTTTTGTACTAGAAGAAGTGTTATTTGAAAACCGTAAAAATCAAATCAACTATAGGCAAATATAGATGTGAAAAATAGTTGACATTTTCTTACAAAGACAGCCCCGCTTTCACTATATTTAAGTATTATGTATCTGATATTAATGCGGAGGCAAGAAGGTCATTTCTATACATGTCTGCAAATGTTATTCGGTTGTATAAGTCTACCGATCAGTATGTGTTTGACGACTGATCCAGGTTTTAAAATATTAACGGCAAATTTTTTAATTTTAAAACCTTATAATTTATAAACCTTCATATAACCTATTTAAAACATTTTATGAATGTTAAGGCAAATCATGTTGTTCGCCTGTCAAAGGATTAATAAATTTTTGAAGGTATCTCTTTGTTAGTAACAAAACATTTCTTTAAAAGAAACTAATTACCATGCCCTATATTTCATTAATAATTTCTTCATACATGGCTTTGTTTTACAT
>NW_017534680.1:36315-44252 GCF_001853355.1 Bactrocera latifrons
TAGCCCGAAGTAATTCTTTATTCTCAAAGGCGTTTCAGTGGCGTAACTTCGTTGCTGTCTCTTGCTCAACCCCGCGGCAGAAACATATGTGGGTGAGAATGGATAGTACTGTAATAGTTATCCCAAATAATTTATATGTATATATATACAAGTACATTCCGCATGCTTTATCAAGCATTTTGTACAATGAGCACTTTTGTGTTGAAAAGTGTCCCGAGGGAGGCTTTGCTCAAATAATAAAATTACTTTCTATTTATTTATGATTTATCATATTTTTATACATATATTTTATGTTCACATAGCACTATTCAGTTCAGTGCCTATATTAAATACTTTTGTGTTTGTTTTATTACTTTTGTTGTAGTTACTCACAATTTTCTCAGAAAATACGTTTTTAGTTATTACCAGGCAATTAAAAGAATTATTTTGATGCTTTTATTAGCATAGTATTATTTTCAAGAAAAAAAATCCTATTTGGCAACAGTCTGTAATTCAACATACCAAGGCTTTTGTCARATTTCCAATTAAGAATAATAAAAGTTCCTCATGTGGTGTAGAAAATGTGTAACAGAAAAGGAGCATTCATTTCTATAGAAGGTGAAAATAAACACATTGACATGAGTAGAGATTTAATTTCTTTTATTTTGTTGAAAGTAGCATCGATGCGTTAAAAACAATCAACTGTTTGGCATAGTTATTACATGTATACAACAATAAGCTACTTACGTGCTTGATTATTATTTCTTCTGTTCACTTGTTTGTGTGTTTATGAGATTTGAACGCCAACTTTTTAATTCATGTAGCGAATATTTTGTAAAATATCTGACAAATTGCTGTCGCTGTCAATGTTTGGGTGTTAATAACGGGAATTTCGTTCTTAGTTATCTTCATTGATATCTCAAACTAAGTAGTACATTGTATTTATGTAAAGTTTCCATATTTAGTCGAATACACTTATCTATGGCCATTTAGAGTTACAATATTTTTTGGTTTTGTTCAGTATCTGATAATTTTTTGACAACTTAATAGATGCTCTTAGTATATGTAGGATTTTTAAGAACCAGATCACGGTTTTTTAAGAACCAGATCATGTTAAGCTGTCATATGTCTGTCATATTTTTTAGTATTGTTTGGCATTTCAGCGTGAAAAAACTTATTTACGCCTAACGTTACAAATTGCTCAACTTTGAGAATAGTTTTTTGAGCGCCTTTCGCTTGGGAGTGTGTAGGAATGATTCTTTTTCAAATAGCCTGAAGCCTTTGGATTTACGTGATGCTGAAAACGCAATACTTGCCAACTTTTCAAGTACAGCGTAAAGTTTTTTTGGGCAATAAACAGTTGGTTCCTCATTATCACCACAGAAGTAGATTAATCAGTTTACAATTTATTTATCACTCATACATATGTACATATGTGTGTGTGTATAACTACCTAGGTAGTTATTTGTATATTTAATGCATAATTCTTTCATGTATATATGCTTGTATTTTCACTTACAATTTGCCTCACGACATCTACAAGGCCGCCAAACGCAAAATTATCAAACAGTTAGTAATCACAAAAAATAAATTTTTGCATAAAAGAACAAAATGATTTTTTTACATATCTGTCCACATTACTTTATACAAAACTTTATTTGCTTGTATGACTACTTGCACGTATTTCCGCACTTAGTTACCCCGTCATGGGCTCACCTGCCTAGTTGGCGCTTTTTCATTATTATTCTTCGGTCGACTGAGAACGCGTAAAAATATTTACACAAATCAGCAAACAGAGTTCGCAATTTCGTAAATAAATTTATTTTGTAGCACGCATGCGGTGAGAAACGTCATGGGTGAAATTTTAAAGGTAATTGGACATGATGGTACTGGAAGTACATAGATATATTTCTGAAAAATTTAGTATACTGTTTCAAATATAATTTACCAAGAAAAAGCTATTTATATATTAATACAACTAAAATTTGCATAGCGTGCAAAGTGCCCAGCAACCTTGACATTAATCTGACATTGGAAGATTTCGAAAAAGCCCCTAAAAATAATAATACTTCTCGGCATTCGGAGCGCGTGGAGTGCACATCTCAAACTTTAAAAACGTTTTCATCAAAACACCCTTTTTTAAATTGGCTAGCTTGATTACGGTCGAACTACTCAACCGATTTGTTTAATTTTTTTTAATGTTCACAAAACGCCTAGCTATCCTCCCTATATTTTTTAAAATTCATTGAAAATGATATGAAAAAATTTATGTAAAAAAACCTGAGGCAAAAATAGAAAAAAAACAGTATTAATTACTTTTTAATTTATCAAAATTTTTTCATGATTCTAGTACGGACGGTAACCATTTTCGTACTTTTTAAGAATAAATTGGGTTTCATGATGAACAGTGAAAAAACGCATCTTATTCAACGAGCCATTTCCCCGACAGATGTCATCAAAAAATTAGGAAAAAATGTGTTTATATACTCCACGATATACCTCATGATATGTGAATGATATGTGAAAAAAGTTCTACTGTTGAATAAAAATTTCTATACAAAAAATTAAAAAAAAAAAGCCAGATTACCCTACTGACCTTGTAATGAATATTTCACAGCAGTTCTTATCAAAGGTGGTTCAGAGGCGTAACTTCGTTGCTGTCTTTTGTCCAACCTCGAGGCACAGTTCAGCAGTTGTAGTAACAGCTTGTTATATCCCATAACCGCAGGCTGTGCCACGTCATTCCAATGTTAATTCTCACTCAAATACAGAAGCAAAATACTTTTATGTTTTTGCGTGTGCTAAGCTCATTTTTTGTACAACACGGTTGGACTTTGTGGAGCTTTATATATAGTATATACATAAAGGAATTTCCGACGTAGTGATCCTTACTAGTTGACGGGCTTTTACAGAAGAAAGCATAAACTCAAAGTTGCAGTGTTTGATGCCTTGCTTTTCAAAAACGAATGTAAGTGTAAAGCGAAGATACGATTAAAGGCAACATCAGGATAGCATACGATTGCATTTTAAAAATAATAGATCGTGGTGTTGCCACAGTATTCCCCTCCTAGTGAGTCGTTGGAGGTGTGATGAAAGCTGGCTTCAAGCGGTCAACAGAAACCTTGGTTTTGACTGCGGGACGAAATCGACCTGTAGACACATCACAAACCACTTTTTTGATGCTGAAAGGTAATGGAAAACTTTTAAGTTTTAGTGAATGATGAACTTTACCGGATAAGTATGACTGCAATTCGTTATCTTTTTGTTGATCATCCGCAAGTGCATCGTAATTGATAGTAGCAGCCGTGATTGACTGTATCGGCGAAAGTAGATCGGCTGCGACATTCTCTTCCCCTTTAACATGCCGAATATTTGTTGGGATTTGAGAAATGAAGTCCAACTGTCTGACTTGGCGATCTGATGCTTTGTGTAKCTGCTGACGAAACGCGAAAGTAAGCGGCTTGTGGTCGGTATACACATGGCAGAGTCGGCCTTCCACCATGTAACGAAAGTAGCGCATAGCCAAGTAGAGTGCGGTGAGTTCGCGATCGTAGGTACTGTAGCGTGTTTCTGCTGGAGAGAATTTGCGCGAAAAAARTCCAAGAGGTTGGAGGTCCCCGTTGACTACTTGATTCAAAACTGCCCCAGCTGCGAAGTCGAATGCGTCTACCCAAAGCGACAGCTCTGCGTTGRGTAGAGGGTGTGCTAGAACAGCGCAGTTCAAAAGTTGGTTTTTGCAGGCCTCAAAATGGCGTACGGCGTCCAATGAGGTTGCGATTATCGTTTTTCTTGTTGCCGGGCACCATCGCAAAAAGAGAGCTTTGATGCTGTAACGCATTGGGCAAAAATCTGCGGTAGAAGTTAAGTGTGGCGAGAAAGCGTTTAAGCTCCTTTGTATATCAGGGTATTTGCCGAGCCCTGATACTGGATTAGCTCCACCCATCTACTCGACTTTTAGAGGCGGCGACAGTGTGAATGTACACGGCTGTCGACACTTTGTGCCATTTGTCCCGAATTTCGTATAGTAGCAGCACAAGCACGGTACATTGAGCGTGCCTCTTCTGCTGCGTGATTCACTTGAAGATCTACAGCGCTGTTGTGTGCGGCTGTTGCGCATGACTTGATTGACTTGCTTTGTTAAAGCGGCGACTTCAGCTCGAAGATTCGACCACTCGTCTGGAAACGACGGTTCGGTGCTAACCTCGCAAATCTGGTTACCAACCTTCATCTCTAAGCACTCTGAGATGGAATCCGCGATTTTTATCTTCTCACCGWTAGGAGCGTTTGTCGCGATAATGGCCACCTGGGCGTACTGCGGTAAACGACTAACCCACAGATCGTGCAGAATGCTCTCGCTGAGTGCGGGTCCAGCAGTGCATCGCTTCTCGTGGTACAACTCGCTGGGTCTACGATCGCCCAGCGGTACTTCCTTTAGAACCCATTGGAGGCGGCGCTGCTCCATCCGTATTTATCCGTAAGAGGCGTGTCGTCGATAATAGTGCGCATTTCAATTAGTTTTGCTGGAGGCACACTTGCTAACACAATGTTAAATTTCACTGAATCGTCAAAAACTCGCGAGGCTTCAAACCAGAAAATTAGCGAATAAAAATATGCCTCGATGTTATCCTCTGACATCGAAGGCAGCGGAAGTCTGGGCGAAACGTTTTTGGTTGAATGCTATCATTCATCATGTCACTGGAATCCGGGAAATCGATGATCTAAGCTRCACTGTTCACGCCTTTGCACGTGCACGTGATGAAAAAGGAAGATGGCACAGGATCGCGATCGTGTTGAGCACTGGAGTACTGGATGAACTAAGGCGTTGACTCCTTCAGGTGATGGATTACGTTGAACACCGGATTAATCTGGGCGCTGAATTACCTCTGGTGCTAGATCACATCGGGGTCACCAATTAAAGAAATTTACGATGTAGTGATCCTTACTCGTTGACGTGCTTTTACAGAAGAAAGCATAATCTCAAAGTTGCAGTGTTTGATGCCTTGCTTTTTCAAAAACGAATGTAAGTATAAAACGACGATACGATTAAAGGCAACATCAGGATAGCATACGGTTGCATTTTAAAAGTAATAGATCATGGTGTTGCCACAAACATATATATGTTATATAGCTTTTTGTTTTATGGGCACTTTTGTGCTGAAAACTTTCTCAAGGGAGTCATTTGCAAAAACATATGATGTTATCTAATATTAATGTATCGCTTACCATATTAATATAGTTTATTAAATTTGTAAAGTTGGATCTCACAATCACATAATATCAACAATAGAAACCATTCTTTGTATTACATTAATGTTATATTTCGAAAAAGAGATAATAATGATTTTTAAATTATCGATACGTTTATTTTTTAGAAACCAAAACTCTTACATCATCCTGGTGACGAAAGATGAAATGAAATTAAGAATTTTAAAATTTTAGTTTCAAAAAAATGCCAGTTTGTTGAAGATTAGTGCATAGCAGACTCCATTTGGTAAAAGCTGCAGAAAAATTGCAAATCACAACGACAAACTAAATCAGAAAAATAAAAGTTCAAAGAATATTTACGTTTATCAATTTGCGGAATAAGAAAGTGAACTTTTACATTTCATAATATTTCTTTCGAAAAGCTTTACATATGCTTGTTGACAGTTGCATGGCTGAAAGCACGCTTGGCCTACAAATAACTAGATTTTAATGCACAACATGTTCGGTGAAAGCAAAGTTTCTCAGCTCAAAAAGTCACTGAAAAGTCGTCAAAAGGCAATAAGACAGAATAGAATAGAAAAAGTAAAGGCATTTTCATAATTAATTTGTTTCAAAATTCGCCTGTTTGAAAGTTATATTATATAAACGTTTAAGTGGTAAGTAAGTTTTTATGCACTTTATGTTTAAATGCGTGGTTTTGTGTTAAGCTTGCTTCAAGTAGACATAGTCGTAGAAGGTGTTGCGGAGACTTAAGTGTGAATTTATGGCTTATCCTTGTATGCGTTTACATATATACATATATGAACATATGTATATATAGGACCGATAGGCGAAAGTAATTTGATTTAAAATAAACTTACATATATTAAATATGCTAAACTAACTTTCGACGCCAATTTTATTTTGCGTGAGGTTTGCGATCAGGCAGCTGCATGGCCTCAACGCAATATCTTTCAACTTTTGCCTTTGTAGGAGAGTTAAACCAAAATTTTTAAAAGCTTTCGTCGACATTGTTGCGTATACGCCATGGCCTAATATTGAGTGTAGCCAACAACTGCATTCACACCCACTTGTTATAGCTAATATTGCGTTGTTCGTGACTATTTATGCAATGACCAACGCTATTCCTCTCAAGCAAGTCCACACGTTTTGCCACCTTTATAAAAGTTGTTTGCTTGTGTACATTGCCGGTGTACGAAAAATGTGTGAACGATGAGGATAGTATTTTTTGTGAGTTATTCAAAGTTCGCCAGAATGGTATAACTTTATATGCATCAGCACATTGTTTATATTTGCTTACACATTTTCTTTTACGCAGCCTCAAAGTTATCTCTTCATTAAAACAGAAACCAAACAGGTTCATCGTGTGCTGCTTCTACGCCAGAATATCAGCGGCAATTTCATTGCGGTAACCCCTACTTTTTGTGATATTTCTTAGCTTTTACTGTGTTTCGGTTATAACGACCTGTATATCCACCTTGCTGTTATCAGACAGATAAAAAAATAATAAAGCACACAGGTGAACAAAATGATAAAAGAGATTTTACAAATTTGGGAAAATAACGCTCTAATAAACAGAATGACCACAATAATGATATCAAAATAAGAATCTATAAACAAGCATCCAATAAAACTTTAACAAAGTACATTCACAAGTTAAGATTAACCTGTACAAATTAAGTGGTAAGGGCGAAGATAAAGTGCTTCAAAGAAAAATTTGTAAGCCAAAGGAATTTTTTTATAGACATTTTAAAAGTTTTTGTGTACGACTTCTTGTATGCTATCCAGTTATAAGGATAGGAATTTTGTATTATTATGTATAATTATAAAAAATCGGCATATAACATAAATATTTCTACAATTTAAGACTACTAATTTTTTGCCCACAATACAGTGCACCCAACAGTGTACTCTTAATCTGTGTGATTAAATTCATGAAAACACAGGAAGGATGAATTATGGTGGAATGACATTAAGTAAATAAAAAAAAAGTTAAATTAAATAAAACATCGAACAAATTCGTCGACAGTTTCCTTTTTAGTAAACAGCTTTAGATCCCATTATGATGCGTGGAACTTTATCTTAAATTACACTTAAATTTGAATTATATCTAGCTATATCTTGATTATTATTGTGGGAGTGACAGACGGACGTAGGACCAGAAGTGGACGTAGCTTTGAATAAAAATAATACAAATAAAAATAACACCATATTTACTACTTTATGCATTTACTATACACTTTGTCCAGATTACTTGTAAAGTTGGGGAAAAAAATTTAGTAGCGCCGTTTCTCTCAAACAAGAAAAAACTACAAAAGAATTATGATGATGCTGATTCGAAATAACGCGAACCGGCACCATTTTTAAAGAAATGTGGACCACCGGYCCTAACTTGAATCACCCGTTATTATAGGTAATATATGTAGATAATAATATTGGCTGCTTTATCCAGATTTTTGGATGATAAGCATTTCCGCTGTCATTATCAGAGTTTTCTAAAATAGTAAAATAACTTAATATTTATGTACTAGTATATTGTATTTAATATAATAGTAACCGATGCCCAGAGCCTACTGAAAGTCTGGAGGGAACGTTTCTCCAGCCCGCTGAATGGCAGTGAATGCATAACGCCAGGAAAAGCTGAACCCGATTCTCCAATCGGAATCGACAGATTGCCGGCCGAGCTATTCAAACACGGCGGCGTAGTACTGATAACAATCATGCATCAGGTTCTTTGTTAAATATGGTTGGGT
>NW_017534680.1:44260-47761 GCF_001853355.1 Bactrocera latifrons
ATGATGATGCTGATTCGAAATAACGCGAACCGGCACCATTTTTAAAGAAATGTGGACCACCGGTCCTAACTTGAATCACCCGTTATTATAGGTAATATATGTAGATAATAATATTGGCTGCTTTATCCAGATTTTTGGATGATAAGCATTTCCGCTGTCATTATCAGAGTTTTCTAAAATAGTAAAATAATTTATTTTAAATTTATGTACTAGTATATTGTATTTAATATAATAGTAACCGATGCCCAGAGCCTGCTGAAAGTATGGAGGCAACGTTTCTCCAGCCCGCTGAATGGTAGTGAATGCATAACGCCAGGAAAAGCTGAACCCGATTCCCCAATCGGAATCGACAGATTGCCGGCCAAGCTATTCAAACACGGCGGCGTAGTACTGATAAGAATCATGCATCAGGTTCTTTGTTAAATATGGTTGGGTGAAAGCATGCCCAACGATTGGAATTTAAGTGTGTGTATTGTGTAAAATATTAAAGCTCACCGTCAAAAAACTGATTGGGCCTTATCAGTGKGGCTTTAGACCTGGCAAATCAACAACTGACCAGATATTCACCATGCACCAAATATTGGAAAGGGCCCCTGAAAGGAGAATCGACACACACCCCTCTTCGTCGATTTCAAAGCTACTTCCGACAGCACGAAAAGGAGCTGCCTTTATGCCGCGATGTCTGAATTGGTATCCCCGAAGACAGCGGCTAYGCTGGCTAGGTCATTTTGTCCGAAAGGACGAAAACATTTCAGCTCTGAAAGTATTCGACGCTGTACCTGTCGTGGGAAACAGAGGAAGAGAAAGAGCTCCACTTTGTTGGAAGGACCAAGTGRAGAAGGACCTGGCTACGCTTGGAATATCCAATTGGTGCCACGTAGCGAAAAGAAGAAACGACTGGCGCGCTGTTGTTAACTCGGCTATAAACTAGTAAGCGATGTCTACGCCAGTAAAGAAGAAGAAATTATATGCTATATAGTCCAATCTAATTTTATTTTTTTCAATATCTTCGGAGTGTGTACCGCTGTCTAAAATAATAATCAGTGGCAAATTTCTTTAAGATATATCGTCATATAAAAAAAAATGTTATCAAACAAACAGTTTATTCCGATCGTTCAGTTTGTGGTGCTATATTGGTTTCACCAAATAAGCAGATTCACACGGAGAAAAGAACCGGTGCAAAATTTCTGATCGAAATATCAGAAAATCGCGTGAATTATCTGTGCAACATCCATCACAATCACGCCGCAGACGAGTACCACTACTTTCGCCAATTGCTTTTAATCAAATAGTAGCAACATGTAAACATCACACAAACGATGCGGAAAAAACAGTCATATAACGGTGCCATTCACAAACACTGGCTGGCTGTCGTTCGGCTAACGGATAAAGTAAAAACCAATTTCCTCCACTTAGCCCTCCCAACGCCGGCAAGCATGTTACGGTCAACAAGTAGAATAGCCTATAAAATACCTACTAGTACATACATWYRTACATACATAATATATGCACAATAWATTGTATATTTGCATGCCAGCAGCAACAKTTCATAATAGTTAATAGCTTATTGTGTGCTTGTCTATCAGYTGCTGATGTGGTTATATTTTACTGCCTACATACATATGTATGGTGTGATGTGTAGGAGCGTGGAAGACAGTGWTCAGCATGTGGACAACATGTGCTGAGTGTATGTTGCCTATCAATTGTTGTCTCTTACTCATCGACATCATGTATAAATCGGAAGATTTGCCGTCCTCAGGAAAAGTTTATTCGACTGCACTAAAAATATTGCTAATTTTTCAAAACTACTCTTTACTGTCATATTATTATTAGACGGCAATTATTAGAAACTGATGGACTACAATATAAGTAAAAAATAAATATGAAACTCTTAATTTAAAAAAAAAAAATTAAATKTTTATGTTTTCATTCGAATAGAAATTAAAGGAATTATTATGTGATTGTGTATGTGGAAGTTTTAAATGAAAAACGGGTTTTTTGTTATTAACAAACTCAGCTCAACACAAATGGATATTGCTTTATTGATGGTTTTAATTCAACTCGTCTGTTCGTCTCAAGTCAAGCGCACGCTTCGTTCAATTCGTCCAGTTCGTATTCTGTGTGTCAAGTAAGTAGGGTTGTGTTTTYAAGTATTCAGTAGTTACGTCCACTACGTGTGGTTCTTCCGTAAGCCATTCCTACATGTATATCCTTTTATGTCATGCATCATTTTCTAATCTTTCACACCCATCTATATGTTAATTTCATCACTTTTCACCATTATTATATTTATAAAACGAATTCATAGTTACTAAAGTATTAAAATACAATAATTTTGTCTTGCAATAAAATTCTAACAAAGAATAGCACAAGTAAAAAACTAAATTCGTATGCAAAAACAGCCTGGAAAAATTCAAAATACAGTGAGACAACTCAATCAGAAGAATCAAAATTCGAACGTATCTACACATTTCGACTTGTTGGGGTAGTAAATAAACTTTCCATTTCATGWTTTGCTTCACGTTTCGCCGTCTCCTTCTACTCGTGTCTAGCCACCTCTACAAATATGCATGACGAAAATAATTTATGCATGATAGGTTCTGCATAAACAAAGTTTCAACATCTTAAAAATTCGATGAAAAGTCRTGAAAATAGGCTGAAAAGTTGGAATAAAAAATATATTTTCAATCAAACTTTGTTTCAARAGACTCTTGTACAAAGATTATACAGTGTAAGCGTTAATGTGATAAGGATTTTAAACAATACGAAATTCAAATAACGGGTGATGCAAGCAGAGGTACTTTTCCAACAGCCTTTTTTATGTTGTCATGTTGTGTTTGTTCTGTATTRCTCGGCATTTCATCATGGAAAAWCTTACGCGTGAACAACGTTTACAAATCTTTTAACTTTATTATGAAAATTCATGTTCTTTAGACAACGTGAAAATATAATAACCGTAAATGAGTACGTACAAGTAGACGGTGAAGCGCCATTCGCAGCAGCACAGACTAGCGTATTTAACAACTTGGCTCATTTTACGTCGAGATTTAAAATTAAAAACGCACAAAGCTGCATTTCAATCAGAAAAAACAACAGATTAGTGTGGCTTGTGGGCCAGTGGAATCAACGGTCCACATTTCTTCAGAAATGATGCCGGTGAAAACGTAACGGTCGATGAGACTTTCCACACCTCACATCAGTCAATTGTTTTGTGGAGAGAATACTTCGAATACTTTGAATATTATGTAAATTTCACATGTTGCGTCAGTCGCCGTTAGTCTTCTTTCTGGGGGGATTTGTAAAATCTAAAGTATACATAGGTGTACGATCCCGTTTAGACTGAGGGCTTGGCGTAAAACATCACGCATGTCATTCGTTTGTTACCAGTCCAAAAGCTCGAACTTGTCCTCGAAAATTGGACTGAACCGATGAACCATCTGAGACGAAGCCGCGGCTAAGATTTGAGAGATAATCTTCAAAAAGGTAACGCCAAAGAATGTT
>NW_017534681.1:0-7268 GCF_001853355.1 Bactrocera latifrons
CCCATTACCGTCAAAGCACCGATCCATTGAAAGGATTCAAGCCAGATCAAATTTTGGACTACAATAAATTTAAAGCGGGGGTAGATACAATGGATCAAATGTTGACTGGCTATTCGTGCAAACGCTCGACAAACCGTTGGCCACTGGCAATGTTTTATAATATGCTGGATATTGCCGATTTGGCCTCATTCATCATCTATGACGAGCTGAATCCGGCAAAGCAGAGAGATAAGAGGCGCTCATTTATCATTGAATTGGCACGGCAGCTAGTTATTCCACATATGACGAAACGGGCGACTAACCCATTAGTGTGGAGGTTTGCTCATATAAGACAAGCAGTGAATCTTTTCAATATCAAGTATGAGTATGAATTATATACACACCTACATATATCTCCGCGTATAAATATATGTGTATGCATGTATTCATATTTACTAATTTAAAATAAATTATTTCGCTACTTTTAGGTACCGGAATCTTGTCCATCGACATCAGATGCAACACAGCAACAATCATATGCTCAAGTTGCTTCAAAACGGTCAYCGTGTTACCATTGTGCTGCTTCTTCTTCGAAAAAGCGACGTAAAACTCGTTATAACTGCAGCAAATGTAATCGGTCCATATGTCTTAATGAACATTCCATGCAACTATATAGTTGTAAACTCAATTGCTCTTCATAATTAATACTAATCCGTGCAAATAAATAAATAAAATTATTTTTAAAACCGTATTTCTTACTTTATTTGTATGGGTCTGGGCAGACCCTTATGATGCACTTACCGCATCATAAGGCACCGAACATCGGAGGGTTAAAAACCAACAACGCAGTCTACATTATGAAAACTTGTTATTGGTCTACAGATGTCGCCCCAGGTTTGAATACTGGATACTGCAATGGTAGCGCAGTCTATCGGATCTAATGTAAAACATTCTAAAATTACCAATTAATTTAAAATGAAAAATTAGTTTCAAAAAATCAAATGTCAGTTTCAAATGGATCAAATTGTGAATCTAAACCATTCTTGAATCTCCTTGAACACACAAAAAATTTTCATCAAAATCGGTCCAGCCGTTTAGGAGCAGTTCATTTATGTTTTTCATATCATATGCAGAAGCCACTTTATCACTTATACATATACTGATATTATATTTATTACACTAGTTTTCAGTAAATTTGTTGCCGAAGAAATTTTTGCTGTTTCTGACGACATATAATAGCTATTTTCAAAAATATAACTTTAATATTTTTATCAGCTCTAGTTTCAGAGTTTCAGCTATGTAGTTATTACACAGGAAAAACATGTATTTATTAAGAAAAATAATTAATCATTAAGTTCTAAAAAACTTCGTTTTAAAGTTCTTCTCCGATGTGTAGACTTTGGAAAGTGACGTATTAGAGATCAACAATAGTCAGACATCATATTTGTATCCCAGAAACCCTGATAGCGCTCTTCCATGACGCGTAAGTCTTGATGCATATGGTCTCCCTGCTCTTCGCTCATATCTCCTAAATTTTCCGGAAACCTCTCTAGGTGACTATGGAGAAAGTGGAGTTTTATACTCATATTGCATCCCGTATTTTTTAATTGTAGCAGAAGGTCTTCTACAAGTTCAATATAATTTTCAGATTTTTTATTTCAGASAAAATTCTGCATCACAGATACGAATGCTGTCCAAGCCTTTAGTTCTGACTCAGTCATAGAATTTCTAAATTGAGTATCTTTCGTAAGTTGGCTAATTTGGGGCCATCAAAAATTCTGGCTTCAATCTTTCCATAGTGAGCTGAGGAAATTTTTGACAAATGTAAGAAATCGGCTCCATCTTTATCTAGTGATTTTACAAACTGTTTCATGATGCCCAGTTTTATATGTAATGGTGGAAGGATAATTTTGTTACGAGCTACTAATGAATTGAGGACTATATTGTGCTCTTCAGGCCTCATTTTTTCTCTCAAGGGTGAGGGTCAGGGTACTCTCACCCAATGCTCTTGTTTAGCTTTACTGTCCCAAAGACATATAAAACAGGGAAACTTGGTATAACCACTTTGTTGACCGAGAAAAATGTTGACCATTTTTAAATGGATACAAATTTGCCACTCATGGTCATTGTATTTTGTAGTATAAGACTAGCGAAATGTTACAATATTCCTCATCTAACTTTATACTGTGAGCATAGGTACCCCAGCGTATTTATTTCCATTATGTAATAGAATACATTTAGGGCTACGTTATGAGCTGTCAATGAATAAACGCCAGTCGTTTGGTTCGTATCGCTTCAAGCCCATTTTTATCCACAAGTTTTTGATGTCTGAACAAAGGGTAATGTCGTTTTCTTCGGAAAAATAACGCCATAATTCTGCATCTCTTTCACGATAAAAGCTTATTTTAGTATCGGAGGATAGATAGCAAGTTTTTTTCTTTTAGTCTTGCTGCTAACAATTCTAAAGCTTGTTTAGAAAGATTTAAATCATTCAACTCATTTTGGGAAAAGCGTTTTGGCTCATTAGATATACCTCCAAAATCAGCATCGTTTTGTGATGAGCTTGGTCATTCAATGTCTTGCTCTAATGGTTCAGATATATTTTTAGGCTCTGAAGAGTTAGGTGAACGCTGCACTGGACTTTGAACACAACTAGTCAAAAATTTTTGGGGGTACATTTGACAAAAATAATTAATAAGTGAACAATATCAATCGCAGAATTTGCGGCAACAGACAAAAAGTTCAATACTGTAAACTAGTGTTATTGATTTAAATTTCTATTTGGTTTTGGTTCGGAAGGGGTACCACAGTGACAAATGGTGGGAATGAGAATCTGGTGACGAAAGTGGAATGATGATTTCCATTTTTCCTATTCTGTGTTTAAGCCGACTGTAAATCGCGCATTTTATTCTCCATAATATCACGGTGTGGATGAGTTCTAATGAAACATTCAATAAGTTTAAAATTTTTTTCAATTAGAAATTTGTATGTCACAGAAATTTGTCATTTCAGCTAATCACAATTGTCAAAATGGTCTAAAATATGGAATAAGGTAATACTGAATATATAAGTTATAGCACTTTAATGGGGTATAGGAATATTGTCTTGTTTCAATTCAACTCGGTATCTTTATTATTGTTTTCACATGGAAATTTTTTTGTCAAGAGAGCAGAAAGGAATGTAACGATTGATAATAAAACCTATGTAAACCAAATGGAACCAAAAAAGAAGCAATCCTTGAATTTCTTCAAAATAAATATAAATTTACAAACACAGAAAACACATAAGCATAAAGAAGTTAGTCATTCCCTTTGAAGAATATCCTATTCGATCAATTTGCGTAACAATTATAATTATGATAACTATATATGTAATTATACTACTACAAATATTATTAAAATTATATTACGCTATTATTGAACAAAAATAGCTATAAAATCAGAAGGGAACTCAGCAGAAGTACGAAGAAATATTCCCTGAACACACACTGGAAGATTTTATAAAAAAGTAATATCAAAAAGCAAGGTAATTTGGGATCCAGCTAGCGAGGGACCACGTTCTTCTGTAGTGGATAGAAACGTTGTAAATTTCTTTTGCATTTAGTGGCGTCACAGGTAAAGAATAAGGACAACTATAGGCAGGAAATTCTGTGGCATCATCTCCTCGGCCTCAGATGCAATCAAACTGCATAAAACTACAATGTCTAGAGGCAAGACGGACCCTTCAATCTACATTAATACACTTTTGCAAAAGGTCTCACATCTCTTGCCAGATCTTGTTGGGCTGTTGAGAGATAGACTTGCGATGACGTATATCCCAGAACCATGGATAATAGCGAGGGTAATCTTGATATCAAAGATAGGTAGGACTACTCACCGGCCAAATCGTTAAGGCTTATTAGTCTCACTTCATGCTTAAAGGGATTTAAATGATTGTAGAGAACTACATAAGATCAAAGGTGCGGATAATCGCACTCCTACATGCCAGTCAGCCCGAGTACAAAGCAGGCAGATATACTAACACTGTACTTTACCAACATACAGCTGAACTCTAGACTTCGCTGGATCATGGCGAGGTTGCGATATTCGCCTTTTTTGACATTGACGGCGCTTTTGACAAATTCGGACTCTTTGTTTTGCTCTAGACTGGACACTGCATGCTGAAAAAACACTTGTTCAACATAGAATGCATAGCCTCTTGTGAAAACATTTAATATTTTTATTTGCAAATTATGAAGAAATTGTGGATTTCGATTAAATAAGTACATATGTCTGAAGAAACCAACTATAAGTGCATAAGGTCTATTGAAATGAATTCCACTAAATCAAATATATGGGCAGATGAATCTCTGCAGAACCACAGATATGTGCTAATAAATATGTAGWTTCACATGTATAAATGCACAAAGCTTCCRTATTCACTACATAYCCACAGGATGTAATTCCCAAATTCATGGCTGAGCTTTCYTATCAAATCCGTGAACACGCCAGTTGCTCCGGAAGYCRTGGGCTGATGAAATAAGAACTTCAGTATCACATTCGACAGTTTCGAGAAGCTACATACACAACAGATAGCCGAAGGATTTTATATTCGACTTGCACTCCTGCTATGCCATATATTGAAAGCAATAAGCTGTCACTTCAGCAGTTTGACAGCACAGTTTTTATTTAATAATATTAAATTTAGTAGAGTGAGTATCAAGACAGTTTTCTTATATTATAAAAATAAAGTACATTTTCAAAATAACATTTTTCCAAAAAATTAGAGTTTAGTTTAATGTTGTAAATTTACATCAAAATTATGCAAAGTGGGTTGGGAATGAGCGAAATCTTAAATTTAATAAACTTATACAAGCATAAATGAAAATATCATTGCTCATATCAAATTTATTATTTTAATTGGTATATAAAATTCAAACAACCAGCCTCGGATGAGAAACCTCCGTTTTGATGACGACCATGGCAAACGAAATAAGGACTACGAATTGAGGGCATGCACTTGGAATGTCCGGTATCTTAATTGGGAAGGTGCCGCGCCCAGCTGGTTGATGTCCGGTGTGAAAATAAAGGCTGACATCACTGCCGTCCAAGAAGTGCGATGGCAGTTAACGATAGCCTCCGCATAGAAACCTTACCATAACTGTAAATAAAATTGAATCTTTGCATTTTGCAGTTAACGTTTTTGATTATTTAAGAATTCGATATTCTTTTTCCTCTCAATCCAATAAACCTCAAAGAGTTTGGCGTTCGTATATGTCAGTTTTTTTTATGACCTTTTAAATGTTTTCCTTAATTTGATGTTTCTCGCTTAGTTGTAACATTTTGGCAAGAACCAAAAAAAAAACCATTTCCTCTCTTAACCATTTAGTACGCCTGATTGGAAAAAATTAATTTGTTAARATGGAAAACCATGGGAAATAAGGAAAAAAGTTAAAAGGTCATAAAAAAAAACTGACACATAATTGTAATTAACTCTTTGTTCTGGATTCAATCGAGCTGATGCTTATACTTCAGCTTTAGCTTTAACTTTAAGTAAATAAGTCAAAAATGTATATATATTAGAAAATCAGAAATAAAGCTTTGATTTGTATCTGGCAATCCACAGGAACCACACGTGTTCTTATTTTATCCGCGCGTTCGCGGATGTAAGACATATGTATATTTGTTTTTAAATTCCCTCGTCGCGGGAATTAATTGGCGCTCAACGTGGGGCACGAGTCAAAAAGTTCCTAGTATAGTAAAAATTATAAAAAGTTGTGTTATCAAAAATTGTGAAGTTAAARTTATAAWAAGTTGCGTTATCAAAAATTGTGAAGTTAAAATTATAAAAAGTTGYGTTATCAAAAATTGTGAAGTTAAAATTATAAAAATTTAACACGAAGTGACAATCACAGAATAATAAAAACAAAGAAAAAGTTTTTTTAAATAATTTATTAAAACTAAGAAAGTGTAAGTAAAAAACTTTCACAAAAAAATTARCTGTGTGAGTAAGAACATGCAACGAAGTGAAAAACTTTCTCTAAAAAAATAACTGTGTGGGTAAGAACAAATGACCATCGCAGGATAATAAAAAACAGGAAGGAAATTTTAAAATTGATTTCAAAACTAATAATTAAAACATTTAATTAAAACATAACTAATCAACAAAATACGAAACTTTAAAAAACGGAAAGAGTGACTTAAATTGCAAAAATAGTCATCAGTGGAAGTGTCAATAGCGGCAGCAGCAATCACAAAGTAGCGGTAACAACAGCAGCATCATTAGCAGGAATTCATACAAAGACAGCGGGAGAATACATTCGTAAGTTTAAATTGAAAGCAACTATATTTAGAATAAATAGAAAATGGGAAATAGCCATAATATTAAAAATAAAAAACTGTCATATTGTGACGCTTGTAAGGGCGATCACGATACTAAGAAATGTCCTAAACTCCAAAAACAAAGAAACAAAGACTATAAATAATGGTTTGGCCCCCCTCGGGGGGACCCTCCAGCTTATAACAAATTAAAATTCTCTGCGATTCACCACCCATGGGACCCTTTAGAGATTTAAAAAAAATAAACAAAAAAATTTTAACAATAATTAAAGGCTCGACCAGCCATATAACAAAAATATATTGAAACCGCGATTCACTACCGCAAGGTTTATAATAAATCTTAATTCTGCGATTCTGAACACCAGACCCTCCAGAATAAAAAAGCACCTCTTACTAGAAGGGATTACAAAAAAAACTAATGAATACAAAAAATTATCTCAAATTGTTACGGGTATTGTGAAAATAACCACAATATAAAAATAATTAACCAAAAAGACCAGAACCTGAAAATTAGACAAAATGGCTAACGGTGACGCTTTGACCATAGATCTAATAACTCGCCTTATTGTTGACAGCAGTATAGCATTACTTGAGGAAGTAGAGCAATTACGCTCACAAATAGTGGTCAATACCAATAGCGCAATCGATTTTCTAACACATACGATAGACGATAATATAGCCTGTCAAGAATCATTACACATAGTTAAATCCGTACCTAAATTTACTGGTAGGATGAATTCATATGTTAGTTGGAGAGAGGCAGCGCTTAACGCCATGAGCCTATACATGAGGGGCAGTAGAAAATACTTTGCTGCACTCACAATACTTAGAAATAAAATAACTCATGTTGCAAATGGTGTACATGGAACAGTCCTCAATTTCGAAGCAATTTTATCTCGTTTAGACTTTGCATATGCGGATAAACGTCCAATACATATAATCGAACAAGAACTAAGCATCTTAAGGCAGGGT
>NW_017534681.1:7843-17552 GCF_001853355.1 Bactrocera latifrons
ATTAATAATATGAATGAAATCATGTTTTAGGCGAAGAGGTGCGAACTCCCCTATTTCAAATTACAGGACTTAAAATTAAATAAAAACTTAAAAGCTCTAGTCGAAACGGGAGCAACCTCATGCTACATTAAGCCTGGGGTTTATAATAATAAAAACGAATTAGCCATTTATAAGCGAGTAAAAACCGTGAATGGCTATTCTATTATTAAATTTTACCACATAATAACCATATTTGGAGTCGAGGAAATCTTTTATGAAATAGAGGGATTAGAATCGAATATCTTTTTGGGATACAATTTCCTTAAAAAAATTGAGGCACTTATCGATATGTCCAATGGGAAAATGAATTATGTGGTAAAGAAACATTAAAAACGAAAAGAGAAATATGAACATTTATTTTGAAAACAAAAATAAGAAACGAGAGGCTTCCAAAAAACTAATCGAAAAAAGTATCGATAATATTGAAAATGAAAGAAATATTAATATTGTGGAACAAAAAAGTTCTACAAAGCCAGCCGAAGATTTTACCGGCAATATTATATTAAAAAAATTTATTTTGGGACAGAAAGGTCCTAAAACGCCAGCTTAAGACTTATACCAGCACAATGAAAAAAATAATTATAAAGAAAATATTGTGGAACGAAAATGTTCTACAACGCCAGCCGATGAATTTGCCGGCAATATGAATGATAACTATTCGATACTGGGTGAAAGAGGCTCAGATATTAATAACGATAATGATTATTATTCGGAAAAAAAAAATCCGATAAGTTAAATATTGAAAATCAAGATGAAAAATTGACGGAACTTAAAAAACAAATAAAGGAAAAAATTGCTCAAATGCATTCAAATATCAATACAAGCTTACCCTTCATGACAAATGTAAAACCGGAAATAAGAATGAAAAATGAAGAWCCGATATGGAGCAGACAATATCCATATCCCTTATCTGTAAACTCGTTTGTTAATGAAGAAATAGATAAAATGATTAACGATAATATAATAAGACTTAGGTCCATATAACATGGTACCAAAAAAGGGTACAAATGACAATGGAACACCAAAACTTAGAATGGTAATAGACTACAAAAAAATAAATGAGCATACAATTTCTGATCGTTATCTGATTCTGGATACAAATGTAATACCATCTAATATAGGCAAAGCAAAATATTTTTCAACCATTGATCGAGAATCAGGATTTCATCAAATTTTACTGACAGAAAATGATATTGAGAAAACATCTTTTTCCATTAACAATGGGAAATATGAATTTTTGAGGATGCCTTTTGGGTTAAAAAATGCCCCTAGAATTTTTCAAAGAGCAATGGATGATACATCGCGAGAACATATAGGAAAAATCTGCCACGTTTATATGGATGATATAATTATATTTTCGAAAAATGTAACTCAACACTTAAAGGATTTGGAAACAATTACAAAAATATTGAAAAACGCTAATATGAAAATTTCACTAGAAAAATCAAAATTTTTCGCGGAAGAAATAGAGTTTTTGGGTTATATAATAGCTCAAAATGTCATCAAAACAGACCCAAATAAAATAAAATTAATCTTAAACTATCCAATACTAAAAAGTTAGCGAGCATTAAGAGGATTCTTGGGACTTGCAGGATATTATCGTAAGTTTGTTAAAGATTATGCTGCGATAGCCAAACCTTTGACAAAATACCTATCAGGAGAAAACGGTAGGATATCTAAAAATAAATCAAAAAAATTTGAAATAACTCTAGATGAGGAAGGAATATCTGCATTGAATAAATTAAAAAAACTATTGGCTTTAGAAATGGAATTGATACAGCCTGACTACTCAGAAACATTTGTATTAACTACCGATGCATCTAACGTTGCAATGGGTGCTGTACTATCGGAAGGGGGTAAACCAATAACCTTCATTTCAAAAACTCTTAATAAAACAGAAAGAATTATGCAAATAATGAAAAAGAGCTTTATGATTTGTTTGGGCATTAAAAAATCTACGAAATTACCTCCATGGTGTAACTAATTTGGAAATACATACTGATCACCAACCACTAACATTTGCTTTATCACCCCGCAATCCTAATCCAAAAATTAAAAGATGGCACGCAATTATAGAAGAATTTTCTCCAAAATTTTTATACCAACTCGGTAAATCCAATATTGTAGCTGACGCATGGTCGCGTCTTGAACTATACAACATTTCTGATGATTCCCAGGGTCAGGAATCCCGACATTCAGCACAGAGTAGTGAAAGCGTTCAAATACAAGAGACACAAAAACCCATATATCAATTTAAACAACAAAAAATATTGTGTAAGAACAGATTTACAGTCCATGAGTTGATTAAAACTTTTGGAAATAAAAGGCATTTAATAGAATTTAATACAGTAGAAAATTTATTAACAATTTTGAAAGAATATATTCAGCCAAAGCTAGTGACGGGGTACAGTGAATACTGTTGAAGATTTGCATGAAGTCCAAAAAACTCTCAAACAAACTTTTCAGAACAAATTTGTATTTGCAAAACTTTTTCCAATGGATATTATTAATAGAGAAGATCAGTCCGGATTAATCGAATAAACCCATAATAGCGCTCATAGAAGCTATAATGAAAATATTAAACAAATAGAAAAAATATATTACTGGCCAGAAATGAGGAAAGAATGAAAGAATATGTTCGAAATTGTATGATATGTAATAAAAGTAAATATGATCGCCATCCCAAGAAAATACCAATATTCAAAGCCCCAATCCCAGAAAAAGAAGGAAAACAACTTCATTTAGACATTTTCTACGCACAGAAACTAAAATTTATCACATGTATAGACGCTTGTTCAAAATTTGTAATAATAAAACATATAGAAGATAAATCATATATCGAAGAAAGGTTTTAGAATTGCTTCAAAGTTTCACAGATGTAAAACTAATTACTTTAGACAATGAACCAAGTTTTACCACACCAACATTTAAGCCCTTAATGCATAGGTTAAATATTGAAATTTATATTTGTAATCCATGTCACAGCATAACTAACGGACAAGTTGAGAAAGTCCATTCAACAATAATTGAAATAGCCAGATGTATAAAAGAAGAATACAATATCGTTAGTAGTTTAGAAACAATACTTAGAGCAGCACAAAAATACAATACAACAATACATTCAGTAACGAACTTTAAACCAAAAGAAGTACTTTATAATAAAATAAACCATGAAAACCAACAACTTTAAAGCAAGCACAGGAGAAAATGCTAACATGAAACGTTAGTAACATAGATCAGAAAAACAATATCATCCCGGCCAAATCATTTACGAGAAAATAATATGAGAGAGAAATAAATTACAACCATAAAATAATAATTAATAATAGAAATAGAATTATTCATTAAGGTAATATAAAATCATAATTATTATAGGTTTCCAATATGATCATTTTAATTTTGACTGCACTAATCAGCTCAGGAGCCGCTGATGTTATAGACTATACCCGACAAGACTACGTACTTATAGAAAATGGAGATGCTACCATTTATGAGGAATACGGGGACCTGTTTCACATTACTAATTTATAATATTTTGAAAATATAATAGCAGACGAAGATATAAATTTAAAATAATAACAGAATTAATTGACACAGTAAATAACATTAAAGGTGATACGACAAACAGGAAAATAAAAAGAAAACGAAATCAATATGTCATACATGAACTGCAAAATTTAATAAATGCAATAACTTTTGGAAAAAATTGAATTTTAAATCCAACAATTTTACACTTTTATGAACTAAAAAACATAACATATTACCAACGCGGTATAATGACCATAACAGATTTAATGGACATTTCTAAATTTAAAATAGCTCAAAAAGGAGACATAATTATAATTTATATAAAATACCCTAAAATAGGACTAACATGTAAGTACTACGATTTATGAGCCATAGCTGAATTAGATGGTAAACTTATTGTTGACCAGAACATAATATACTGTAACAATATTTTTTTTAATTTCAAAATTGAAAAACACAAATTTCATAAACCTATTGTAAACTAAATGAAAAAAGCACATGTTTATCAGAAATTTTAAAGAAAAAACAAGGAAAATGTAATAAACTAAAAGAAAAAACTTACAAATTGAAGAAACCAGGAGCGATATTATTTTCAGGAAAAACTATTGTAGATAATCAAACATTAAATAGAACATATTTAATAACATTTGAAGTTATACTGTCATAAATAATCAAACTTATGAAAACATTGAAATAAAAAGTTGGAATTATTTTAAAAATAATTTTGAAATTTTAGACTATTTTGAAACAACTAATAAACTGTTAAAATTAGATAATATAAATATTTTAGCAGCACGGAACAAGAACATCACAGTCAATTCATTTTTTGGTACATACTTTTAATCTCGGGAATACTTTTCATAACTTACTTAATACTAAAATTAAAAAAATCTCGCGAAATTCCCACACCAATCGAAAATACGCAGTTTAAAGAAATCACTTATAATGCTCTTTTGGACAAAATATATAAATTAACACAAAATAACAGTGAATCGGGAACGATTCATTTTAGGAAGGGGAGAGTTAACGATAGCCTCCGCATAGAAACCTTACCATAACTGTAAATAAAATTGAATCTTTGCATTTTGCAATTACACTTTAAAATCCTAATTAACGTTTTTGATTATTAAAGAATTCAATATGCTTTTTCCGCTTGGATTTCAATCCAATAATCCATTATAATCAAAACAATATCGCTCGCCCTCACAAGAAATCATAAGAATAACAATCGTAAAGAAAACAGAACGCTTAACGTTTGCTATCACAGCTAATATTGTAATTAACTCTTTGTTCTGGATTCAATCAAGCTGATGCTTACACTTCAGCTTTAGCTTTAACTTTAAGTAAATAAGTCAAAAATATATATATATTAGTAAATCAGAAATAAAGATTTGATTTGTATCTGGCAATCCAAAGGAACCACACGTGTTCTTATTTTATCCGCGCGTTCGCGGATGTAAAACATAATTTTTTTTTTTTAAATTCCCTCATCGCGGGAATTAATTTGGACAGGACAAAGTCTGAGACGAGTAGGTCCTTATGGCATGTACTACAGTGGCCATATAAAGGAGCGCAAGTTTGATGTGGSATTCGTGGTGGGAGAGAGACTCAGTCGCCGAGTCCTATCATTCACTCCGGTGAATGAACGTCTAGCCACAATCTGCATCARAGCAAGGTTCTTCAATATATCGCGGATTTGCGCCCACGCCCCGACGGTTGGGAAGGACGATGTGACCAAAGATGCCTTTTATGAGTGCTTGGAACGCATTTATGAGAGCTGCCCCCGCCAAGATGTCATAATCGTGCTTCGCGACTTTAACGCTAGGGTCGGCAAAAAAGGTATCTTTGGCACTACAGTCGGTAGATTCAGCCTCCACAACGAAAAATCCCCAAATGGGTTGAGGCTGATCGACTTCGACGGGGCCAGAAATATGGTTACCTGTAGCACTAGATTCCAGCATAAGAAGATTCATCAAGCTACCTGGCTATCTCCGGGTCGAAAAACCACCATCCAGATCGATCATATTGTGATAGATGGAAGACTCGTCTCCAGTGTTTTAGATGTGCATGCGCTCCGAGGTCCTAATATCGATTCGGCCCACTATCTTGTTGCAGCCAGGATTCGCACTCGCCTCTATGCAGCAAAAAACCCACGCCAACAAACACAAGGAAGGTTCGACGTCGAAAAGCTGCAATCAAAGCAGAAAGCCGAAAGGTTTTCTACTCGSCTTGCACTCCTGCTCTCTGAGAGCACTCGTCAACAACTCGGTATAAGGGAACTGTGGGACGGCATTTCAAACTCCTTACGTACAGCTTCAACCGAAAACATTGGTTTTCGGAAAGTGCAAAAGAACAGCTGAAACCAGGCTGCCTACCTCGCAACGTTACATCGACCACAGCACGTGCGGGAGGGGATAGATACCKGGAGTTGACCGGAGGTGATATAGTCACCGATGGCCAGAGCATTCGTAAATTATGGAGGAAACACTCCTCCAGCCTGCTGAATGGCAGTGAACGCACAACGCCTGGAGAAGGCGAACCCGATTTTCCAATCGATAACGATGGAGCAGAAGTTCCATTGCCCGATCATGAAGAAGTTCGAATAGTATTTACCCGCCTGAAGGCAACAAAGCAGCAGCTTATAGATTGCCGGCCGAGTGATTTAAACACTATTCTTTGCAGAATATGGTCGGACGAAAGCATGCCCAACGATTGGAATATAAGTGTGCTCTGCTCAATTTAAAAAAGGGGAGAGTCCACAATCTGCGCCAACTGCCGTGGGATATGCCTCCTTAACATCGCTTAACATTCGAGCGTTTTGTGTGAAAGAATAAAGCCCACCGTCAGCTAATTGATTTCTCCTTATTAGATTGGCTTTAGGCCCGGAAAATCTTGGGAAAGACCCGTGAAAAGAGAATCGACACACACCACGTTTTCGTCGTTTTCAAAACTGCTTTTGGAAGCACGAAAAGGAGCTCTTTTATACCGCGAGGTAATTTGATATGAGGTGAATTTGATATCTCTGCAAAACTAACACGGCTGTGTAAACAGACCTTGAGCAATACCAAGAGCTCAGTAGGGAACATGAAGGACCTCTTTAAGCCGTTCGATACCAAACATTGTAACGAAGCTTTTTTGCTGCCCCTGCTTCTTACAAGTATAAATTGCTGAGGTATACTCGCCGTGTCCAGGGTTCGTTACAATGAATTTGTAAATACTGGGGCTCTTATAGGAATCGTACTTTATTTAATTTAACTTATATATTTTAGTTAAAGCTACCAAATTGTCTCCTGCGTTTTACTGTCGTCGCCCGAGGAGAGTGCTGTCAGGGTAACGGTTCCGTGTGGTCCGCTCTGCTGTGCTCTTGGGTGCTAGACGACTTGCTGTCCTATACCACGACGATCACGCTCGGCTACTTCTACTAGCGCTCGCGTGGGATTCGATGACGATATCCTGCGACGTGCGTTGACGCTCCCGTGCTACGATGACCATGCTCGGCTACTTCTTCAATGACGGTGTCCTGGTGTACACGTTGACGCTCCTCTGCTACAACGACTGCGCCCGGCTATCTCTGYCGGCGCTCCTTTATGCTTTGATGACGATATCCTGGCSTATACGTTGACCCTCGCGTGCTACGACGACTACGCCTGGCTACTTCTGAGGACRCTCGTGTAGGCTTCAATGACGCTGTCCACGTTACACTCGCGTGTTASTCTGGTGATRTCCTGTTCGACCACCYTTGCCGCCTAAAGATACCGGATCACGGAAGACCGCGATGTTAAAGGTTGAGTTGGTCGGAGGATAAACTCACTACCAAGTTCACCCTTAACAGATAGCGTTTACAAGTCAGAGTAYCAAGACTAGCTAGAGGATAAACTCACTGCGTAGTCTGATGCTGAACGTGTWWACGCTGTCACAGTCCCGTGCTGACTGACTGATCATCGGCCATCTAGCTCCCCACCAAGCCTGTGCTGCATGTTAACACATTCGCAACATGTTCCAATGGGATGACGTGTGTTGCTGGGATGGCGTATGTTGCTGACAGTAGCTTGGTTTTACCGCTGCGTATGCATGCTTGTTGTTGTTTCGTCTGCTGGTCTGATTTCTCCTTCTCCGTGGTTATCCCGCTGTATTGCTTGCGTGGCGTGTTTTTACTGCATTCGTGTTTTTTCAGCTGCTTGTGTTTCTAGAAGTGGCGTATTTTTCCCGTTGTGTTGTGAACAATAGGGTGGGCCTTTATGTGTTGTGTGGACTAAATTCTGCATAGATATTTAGTTTCATATTTAATTTCATTGTTAATTTACAATGGTTATTTAAATAATATAAGAAACAAATTTTTTTTTCTTTACAAAGATTATTTGATATTGAAAAAAATCTAAAGTTTACGCCTAAAAGTATATATACATTTGTGTTTACAATGGTCATTTGGCTTAAAAAGAAAAAKTGTAAGATTTACGCCTATAAGTATATGTACTTTTTATATCTTATATCCTTTCTCTTTTTTTTCAATTATTTTTAGTTAAATTTTTTTATTTTTCATACAAATTCCGTTTTTTTTTTTTTGTTTTTATGTAATAATATACCTCAAATGTGTTTAATAATATAACTTAATTAAAAGTGTAGAAGAGAAAAAAAAATTTCCTAGGGTCCTTCTGTCGTGGTTGTTGTTGTGGCCTTCGTTTTAATGTGGACGCCCCACCGGTACATGACCACTTTGTACTTTGTTGTATTAAATTTTAGACGGTGTTTCCCTATGCCGTCTGAGAGGTCCTTCAGGCTTCTGTCGATTCTGTCCGCGATTTCCGGGAAGGTCTCTAGTGCTGTWCCGTTTGCGTTGGCGGTAGTCGTATATACACGTTACGAATCCAGCGGTKAATACKGCGGAAATTTTCATCGCGTCTTCCTGGCTGGTTCAGCTGCCAGACCACGAATGGGCTAAGAATTGAACCTTTCGTGCCAAATTCAGCTTCCAGGTGCTTCACATAAGCATCGATGACCGTGTCTGTAAGCCAAGATCCGTCCTCCAGGGAATGTAAGTCTGCTCGGTATAGGCCGACTCCATTCGGCCCCCTGGGAAGGTAAGTTCCGCCTTATCGTTCTCCGGTAGCTTATTTTCCTGTTCGGAGGAGAGTTCGATCACTGGCGATCTCCATGGGACGCTGGCATCGTCAGAGGTAGACGCTTCGCTGCTACTGATGCGGCCGACGATACATGGCGCCGCGGCCAGGCTGGCTCTTTGCGTCGCTGCAGTCCAAGATGCTCGGCGGGTGCTTACGTGCGCTGCCATAGAGCGCCTCATGGCGGTCTGGACCTTACGAGCCTCTACGGAAACTGCCGTGGTTTTATGGTCGGTGGTGTGCGCCGTGGTAGTGGCGTTGACCTGGTGCGATGTGGCGGCGTTGGCCGTACAAKCTTTAGCCCCATGGCTCGCTGTTGCTACTCCTGTGCGTCGCTACTCCTTGGCAAGAACTAGCTCTCCGATCGCGGGGGTCCATTTTCTACGCCTCAGATTATAATGGCGGGCCTGATCCGTGGACGCTCTCTCCATGTTTTGTCGGACGATTCTGAAGGCTTGCTGCATCCTGTTGTGCTTCTCTTCAACAGTCGTGRGTATCATACCTGTGCCGATATTAATTTCATCGAAAAGGGCCTTTGGCAGTCGYGGTTTTCGTCCTTGTACGAGAAATGCCGGGCTGT
The DNA here is from genome assembly GCF_001853355.1 of Bactrocera latifrons. Lineage (NCBI taxonomy): Eukaryota > Metazoa > Arthropoda > Insecta > Diptera > Tephritidae > Bactrocera > Bactrocera latifrons. The sequence goes on from NW_017534681.1 coordinate 17,108, forward strand.
ACCCTGTGGAGGCCACGATGTTAGAATTCACCGCGAGCTCGATCTGTGGGAGAAAATCGTCCCATTGCTGGTGTCGTGAATTGCTGAGTTGTGCGATAATACGTTTACTCTTTCCGTGGGGTTCTGTTGAGGGGTATAAGGTGCGGTGAATTGCTGGCGTACCCCTAGTTCCTTTAGATAGTGTTGCCATARGGTATCAGTAAACTGAACACCATTGTCCGAAATAAGGATCTTCGGAACACCAAATCTTGAGAGGATTCTTTCTCTAAATGCGCGACGAAGTCCTTCAGCTATAGCGCGCCTCATGGGGATTAATTCAACCCACTTGCTAAAGCAATCGAAAAACACCAGAAGCATTGTATTGCCATGGGTTGATCGCGGTAAGGGTCCATTGAAGTCGGTACAAACTGTGGCAAACGGTTCTTGTGCCACCTGTGAAAGCATC
>NW_017534681.1:18172-19218 GCF_001853355.1 Bactrocera latifrons
CCTTTATCACTGATCACGTGACCTAAGGATCGGAGTTAGTTCTTGAAAAATTCGCACTTTTCAGGGTTAATTCGAAGGTTGTTCTGCTGTAGTCTCTGCAGTAGCTTTCGTAAATTTTGTATATGCTCCTCGAATGTAGAGCCTATGACGATTATGTCATCGAGGTAAGCGAAGGCGTGTGGTTCCATTTCAGGGCCTATGACCTGGTCGATTATTCTTTGGAACGTTGCTGGTGCCGAATGTAAGCCAAATGGCATGACGCGCCATTGAAATAGGCAACGCCCAGGTACGGTAAAGGCTGTATGTGGGCGGCTGCCTTGCTCCAGGAGCCGTTCTTGAGGTCCAGACTGCTAATGGACTTCGCAATTTGTCAAGTATGTGCTGTATCCTAGGTAAGGGGTATGCGTCGGGTACGGATCGGGCGTTGAGTTGCCGATAATCCGCATAAACGCGACTTACCGTTCTTCTTTCGAGCCAATATGGTCTAAATCGTCGGTCGTAGTGATTTTATGTTCCGTCACGGTCGTCACTCCACTCTTGCTTTCGAATTTTCGAAGTTCCTCATCTAAAAAGTCACATATGCGGGCAGCTCGTTTCTCTGGTTGGCGGTCGATGAAATCTCGAGTCGATTGATCCTCCTGCACTAAAGCGTACGTCTTCTTTTTCGTTTCATCCTGTGCTTTAACAGGCATGTGTCTGGCGTAGTGGGGATCACATTGCTTACGGCTTCTGATGACAGGGTGCGGGAGGTTGTTGATTGATGAGCATTTGACGGTTTCAGCACGACCTKGTGACCTCCGCAGGATACTATAGCTCCCATGCTCCCCAGTGTATCCAATCCGAGTATGACGTCATCAATCGCTCCGGGCATCACGTGTAACACTGCCTTTAGCGATGTCTGTCCGAGTTGAATGTTGGTTTCCACGGCGTCGAAAATTTTGCTGGTGGTGCCATCGGCCATCTGTATTTCGATAGCTACGGTCACCTTCTTACCATTCCCGGTTGCGTCCATACGTTCTGTAACTCGTGGTGATATGAAACTTTTC
>NW_017534681.1:19768-20735 GCF_001853355.1 Bactrocera latifrons
AGCGTGTCGCATTAAGTTCTGCATAGCCAGAACATAGTTATTGTATTTTCTCGTACGTGTTGCCTACGTTGCCGTATGTTATCTTCAAGGCGTTCGAAGTAACGTGCTGGTAAGAAGAAACGCAGAAAGTCCTTTTTGAAAGTGGTCCAACTCTTCCAATGTTCGTTATTGTTGCGATACCATTGAAGAGCGTTACCGCACAGTAATTCGGCCATGGTTCTCGGAAGGATGTCAGCATTTATCATGTAAACTTCGGAGAGCTCTTCCAATCGCTCGACGAACGCTAATGGATCTCGCCCACCGTCGTATTTCATGGACCACTTCCTCACCTGGTCGATGAAAGGTGYGAATGTGACCATGTGGTTGTGTTGAAGTAACCTGCTCATTGGTGGCGGCTGTAGCCGTGATGATTAGGCGAAAGTGCTCGCGGTCCCTCTGTCTTGCTCTGGTGGGAATGTTGTCTTCTGATCGCCTTYGTCTCGTGAAGCGATCTCACTTGCTTTGTATGCGGTTTCCATTTTTAAAATTTTTTCCTCTATTTCGGGTCTTCGTGCGCCTTGGCTGCCAATATAGTTATGCGCTTAYGAATCTCCCGCGTTTTGCCTATGCGGTCAATTCCCAGACTCTGCGCGAAGGAGATTAGTTGCTCCTTGGACACATTGTCTAACCACATGAGATCTGCCATTTCTTTATTAAACGTTTTACTGATGTTATACGATCCGCAGGGTCCCTGCTCGGGCGCCAATTGTAATGAAGCTTTTTTGCTGCCTCTGCTTCTTACAAGTATAAATTGCTGAGGTATACTCGCCGTGTCCAGGGTTCGTTACAATGAATTTGTAAATACTGGGGCTCTTCTGCGAATCGAACTTTATTTAATTTTATATATTTTAGTTAAAGCTACCAAATTGTCTCCTGCGTTTTACTGTCGTCGTCCGAGGAGAGTGCTGTCAGGGTAACGGTTCCGTGT
>NW_017534681.1:21038-24414 GCF_001853355.1 Bactrocera latifrons
GTGGGATTCGCTGGCGATATCCTGCGACATGCGTTGACGCTCCCGTGCTACGACGACCACGCTCGGCTACTTCTGCCAGCACTCGTGTAGGCTTCAATGACGGTGGCCTGGTGTACACGTTGACGCTCCTCTGCTACGACGACTGCGCCCGGCTATCTCTKCCGGCGCTCCTGTACGCTTTGATGACGATATCCTGGCGTATACGTTGACAATCGCGTGCTACGACAACTACGCCTGGCTACTTCTGCCGACGCTCGTGTAGGCTTCAATGACGCTGTCCACGTTACACTCGCGTGTTACTCTGGTGATGTCCTGTTCGACCACCTTTGCCGCGTAAAGATACCGGATCACGGAAGACTGCGTCAGCGATCGCGATGTTAAAGGTTGAGTTGGTCAGAGGATAAACTCACTACCAAGTTCACCCTTTACAGATGGCGTTTACAAGTCAGAGTATCAAGACTAGCTAGAGGATAAACTCACTGCGTAGTCTGATGCTGAACGTGTATACGCTGTCTCAGTCCCGTGCTGACTGACTGATCATCGGCAACATGTTGCGTTGGGAYGACGTGTGTTGCTGGGATGGCGTATGTTGCTGGCAGTGGCATGGTTTTACCGCTGCGTATGCATGCTTGTTGTTGTTTCGTTTGCTTGTCTGATTTCTCCGTCTCCATGGTTATCCCGTTGTATTGCTTGCGTGGCGTGTTTTTACTGCATTCGTGTTGTTTCAGCTTCTTGTGTTTCYAGAAGTGGCGTGGTTTTCCCGTTGTGATGTCAACAATAGGGTAGGCCTTTATGGGTTGTGTTGACTAAATTCTGCATAGATATTTAGTTCTCACAACATTTCAAATAAGTCGACTTTCTTTCGTATGACTTCTTCAATCTACTCTTGGAGAAAATAATTTGGCTGCAGAACTATTCAGAGAAGGTACCATCTTCCATAATAGTGTACAGCTGCTGGCGTGCGCTGATGATGTTGATATTATTGGCCTTAACACCCGCGCAAGGCAAATGACTCTGGCATTGAACGAGGGCAAGACGAAATATCTCCTGTCATCAAACAAACAGTCGTCGCAGTTGACCGGCATAACTACGAAGTTGTAGATAATTTAGTCTATCTTGGAACCAACATTAACAGCAATGCCAACCTCGAAACCCAACGCAATAKAACCCTTGCCCGGACTCTGGACTGAGTAGGCAATTAAGAAATAAAGAACATAAACCGAGCTGTATAAGGCACTTATTATTCTCATCCTGCTATATGGTGCGGAGGCTTGGACGGTGACAACATCTGATTGGTTAACGTTACGAGTTTTCCAGTGAAGGATTTTGCGGAAGATTTATGGTTCTTTGCGCGTTGGCCACGGCGAATATCGCATGCGATGAAACTATAAGCTGTATGTTATATACGACGACATTTACATAGTTTAGCGAATTAAAAGACAGCAGCTGCGAGGACTAGGTCATTTCGTACGTATGGAAGAGCTCCTTCTTTGAAAGTATTCCTAAACCTTCAAGGAAAGGTTTAGTGCAAAGTTTTATCCCGTTGTACCAATTACGTGTTGATTTAAGTACTGGAAATTTAAGGAAATAAATAATATTTAAAATTGAGATATATGAGAATTAGGTGTGATTGAATTCCGATCTCATTTATTTTCGGAGTGAAGCATAACGATATCAGAAAAATGTCACGCGCTGAATTTATGCCAAATCGATCGATCTGGTCTCAAAATTGCGATTCATTATATAAACTCATTTTTACCTAGACTCGAATAACACCCTCTCATACCATTTCGTGTATAAAAACTCCGTCGTATATAGTTATAGATTTATCGCCTTTTTAGGAGTTTTTGACGGTATCTTTATATGGCGGATTATCTTCGTAGGTAGGTGTGCTTAAGAGATTTACTCTGAGTAAATTTTACTAATGTAGATGTAGTGGTCTAGAAGATGTATACAATAAGCCTATAGTGGACGGGACCACATCCACTTTTACAATTGCAATACTCCATGCACTGCCAAATTAGTGTTTTATATCTTTATTTAATACCTAGTTATGGTCCCCAAGTTACAGCATGCACGGACGAACGGTAARACAGACAGTTACTCGGATTTCAACTCGTCTCGTCATCATGATCATTTAAATATACATAGATATATAGCCCTATATCTAACCCGATTAGGTTGATGTGTTTCGTACAACCGTTAGATCAGCAAAAGTTTGAAGCAACGTGTTGCAAGCATAAAAATAAATTTACGAATTATAAATGAGTGCAGTTGAAAATATGTAACTCATATGAACACAGCCGTGAATTAAATTGTGCAAATATAAACAACTACATATTGAATGACAATATAGTACATATGTGTAATACAAGGTGCTAGCGCCCCCTGGTGGCATCTGTATGTCGACTGATGCGTTGGAATTTGCTATATTTATCGATTGTCCACTGATAACTACATCACATTTCATTGATTGGAAGTGAAGTTATTGTGTTTTAATTCATGAAACAAGTTTATGGCGATGATTACCTATCCCGTAGCAGAGTGCACGAGTAGTATCAACGTTTTCAAAATGATCTTGAGGACATAAATGACGATCAACATGTGGACCAATGAAAATCCGCGGTCACCGGAAATTCCATCGAAATTGTGCGTGAATTCATAAAAAATCAGCCGAAATCATAATTGAAATTTATGGAAATGCAATTCGACATGTCCAAAACATCGATTTATCGCATTTTGACAGAACATTTGAGCATACGAAATGTGTGTGCAGGGTTTGTTCCGCACAAATTGACTGACCGTCAGAAATTGCTTAGAACATTCGAAGGACCGATTCTTTGACCAAAAGTCACATTTTAACCATTAACCACTCACCGTATTCACTTGATATGGCACCGTGTGGCTTCTTATCCATACCGGTCAAAAACGATTTTCCGAAAAAACCATTTGCTCTGTTTTATTTTTAATTCCTGTTTACTTTGGAACGCATCTTGCATATAACTAGTAACTACAAAGCATGAGTTCACAAAATAAATGTACACAATGAGCAACTGATAAAATTCATTAGCCATTAGAGCACATACAGTTAAAGTAAGCAATTACAAATACCGCACGCGTTGCTATTTCAAGTATACAGGAAAAAAATACATATTAACACATATGTACATTAGGGTGGCCCTTAGTTGTATGGAGGGGAAAAAAAAAAGATTCTGGATTCTCGATCGCACCCCCTAGAAATATRCRAATAGCCCAAAAACTAGTATATACAAAGTTTTGGGTCAATCAAAAAAGGTTTAGAGGTTGCGCAAGGAGCTTGAAATCCTGAAAAATTAAGAATTTTTGCCATTTTTATGTCTCAGACTTCCATATTTCA
>NW_017534681.1:28739-30109 GCF_001853355.1 Bactrocera latifrons
GAAATATAGTTATCTGTAGTACAAGATTCCAGCATAAGATGATTCATTAAGCTACATGGCTGTCTCTCTCCGGATCGAAAAACACGTCTCCCGTRTTTTAGAYGTGCGTGCGCTCCGAGGTCCTAACATTGATTCGGACCACTATCTTGTTGCAGCCAAGATTCGCGCCCGCCTCTCTGCAGCAAAAAACGCATGCCAACAAACGCAAGGAAGGTTCAACGTCGAGAAGCTGCAATCACAACAGACAGCCGAACGTTTTCTACTCGGCTTGCACTCCTCTCTGAGAGCACTCATCAACAACTCGGTATAAGGGAACTGTGGGACGGCATTTCATACTCCTTACGTACAGCTGCAACCGAASCATTGGTTTTCGGAAAGTACAAAAAACAGCTGGTACGACGAGGAGTGCCGTGTCGCAGCGGAGAGAAAACAGGCTGCCTACCTCGCAACGTCACGATCGACCACAACACGTGCTGCATGGGTTAGATACCGAGAGTTTAAGAGGGAAGCGAGACGCATTTGCAGACAAAAAAAGAAAGAGACCGAAATGGGTGAGTACGAAGAGCTTGATGAGCTGGCCGACAGGGGCATTGCTCGAAAATTCTACGAAAAAATGCAGCGGCTTACAGAAGGTTTCAAGACCGGAGCATACTCTTGTAGAATCACCAAAGGTGATCTAGTCACCGATGCCCAGAGCATAGCCTGCTGAATGGCAGTGAACGCATAACGCCAGGAGAATTCGAACCCGATTCCCCAATCGCTGATAATGGAGCAGACGTTCCATTGCTCGACCAGGAAGAAGCTCGAATAGCAATTAGCCGCCTGAAGAAAAACAAAGCGGTGGGGGCCGATGGATTGCCGGCCGAGTTATTCAAACACGGCGGCGAAGAACTGATTAGGAGCATGCATCAGCGTCTTTGTAAAATATGGTCGGACGAAAGCATGCCCAACGATTGGAATTTAAGTATGCTATGCCCAATCCTCAAAAAAGGAAACCCCACAATCTGCGCCAACTATCGTGGGATAAGCCTCCTCAATATCGCATATAAATATTAAAGTCCACCGTCAACAAACTGATTGGACCTTATCAGTGTGCCTTCATACCTGGAAAATCAACCACCGACCACTCAACACCTYTTCGTTGATTTGAAAGCTGCTTTCGACACCACGAAAAGGAGCTGCCTTTATGCCGCGATGTCTGAATTTGGTATCCCCGCAAAACTTATACGGCTGTGTAAGCTGACGTTGACCAGCACCGTCAGACTCGGGAAGGTCCTCTCCGAGCCGTTCGATACCAAACGAGGTTTCAGACAAGGCGATTCCTTATCGTGCGACTTTTTCAACCTGCTTCTGGAGAAAATAGTTCGAGC
>NW_017534681.1:31029-32694 GCF_001853355.1 Bactrocera latifrons
TATTTTAAAAGTAGGTTTGCTCCTGTTTTAAGTAAACTTGTAAAATTATTGTGACGTTTTAGATAGTTTCACTATAGAAAATTTTATAAGTTAATTCAATAACCTCATTTATTTGGACTTGACAATTTTTTATGAATACAACAATTCTTATTAATTATTAAGAGAACTTTTAACGTAATATTTCTTAAAATTTAAACTAAATAATAATAGTTGTTTGTACACAAATATGATTATATATCCTAGTTTTATTAYTTCCGTATAGCAGCCGTCCCGCTGAAATGCCGGAAAAATCTACTCTTTTTTCTCAATTATAGGGATCCGATTATCAGCAGTCCCTGCTAAAACGGCTAGGGTAAAAATCCATAAAAACAATCGGTCTAATACCATAGCTACATATTTCCAGTGTTCTTTAACCTAAAAAAAAAATAAACTTTATGTTGTTGTAACACCCAGTAGCCTTTCTCACCTTTGAGGAGTCTTCTAGCAACTTTGTATTTCTGCTACACGCGAAGTATAAATTAATTCAAATTGAATCACCTTTCATTTTACTACTGTGATATATTGTAAAATCTAAAGCCGCAGGTTACAGAATAACTGTGGTCGATAGAAAATTCTGTTTTCAGACTTGACTTCAGGGTATCAAACTACGATTCAGTGGGGGTATTGTTGATGCTACAGTGTCTGTCAAATGTATTGATTTCGGAAAACGCTTAAAACAATCGATTCTAATTAAACATTGATTAGATACTTTACAAATTGGTAGAGAAACCAAGGCAATATGTATGTGATCGAATCGTTGTGAGAGTGCTTAAAAAGTACCGATAGCTGGTGATATGTGTTGTTGAATTTTGCTACGTTGACAGTCGATGAAAGCTTTTGCCTTTGTTTATCGCCTGTCACACAAATCGTTTATTAAACAGCTATTGCGATGTCTTGATCCAGAGAATGTAAAGTATCCAATTTAAGTTTCCTGAGTGAAACTGGAATGTTTAATCTGGCTGACTCTGTGACTGATTCAAGAATCGCGTTCACTCGGGAGAGCGTACCTGCAACGATGTTCTGGTGTCGTGAAATTCTAAGTACTGACTGATGGAAGTACGGTACTGCCGAGCAAAGGCCCGTTCTGTTTGTGGTGGTGTGGCTTATGATCTGTTATAACGATCACGTGATGTCCTTTGAAGATTTATCGAAATTATTTTACGGCTTCAAATATTGCATGTAATTTGCGATCACATTTCGATAATTTTTTTTTATTGATGGTAAAAGCATATTACTGAAGAATGTGACTGGCTACCAAGTGTTGTTGACTTGTTGCTGTAGAACAGCGCCATGTTCAGAAGCGTCTGAAAAAATGATCCATTTTGTGTCTGTATCTGAATGTACCAGTAATGATTTTTGAGCAAGTGCTTGCTTTACTTTGTTGAAAAATAATTGAGTCATTGAATTCATCATCATTCTATCCTTTGCGAATTTTTGAGCTTTGGTCCTTCCAGTAGTTAGTTCAGAGAAGCGATGTTTTCGGCAGCTTGTTTTATGAGTCTCCTGTACAAATTTATTATAATAAGAAATCTTCGTAAACTTTTGATATGAGTCGGCAATTCAATAATTAGAATAGCGCTAACTTTATCTGTTAATGGTGTTATGCCATTTTTGTACCAAGGTTAG